>NC_137633.1:17621791-17841791 GCF_963383615.2 Lipophrys pholis
GAATAGAATAGAATAGAATGGAATAGAATAGAATAGAATAGAATAGTTATACTCCACACAGTCTAGTAATTTACTGTATATACTGGAGAATAACACATTGTGGTCCATACAGCACAAATGAAATAAGGATTTGTAGAGCATCAATTTAATAAACTGTGGAAACGTCATCATTAGTTCATCTGTTGCATCAGATTGTTGGAGTGCAGTCGTTTAAAGAAACGCACATCAGGTAAACATGAAAAGTATTTTAACAGTTACATGCATCCCATTACCTAATACATACATTTGATCGTTCAAACAAATCTAACAATTTCAAATATTTCACCCGGATGAGTCAGTGAAGATTGGGTCTCAAATAAAATGTTGTTATTGACAATCGCCATGTGTTAATGTATTCCCTTTGTTTTCTTGTGAAGCACTGAATTTAATTGTATCTGAACGATGCAACATGGATAAATTGGCTTTGCTATGCATAAAATATCCATTTTTTTGAGCCAGTCAAAGCATTTCCACCAATGTGACAAACTGAGAACTTTAATAATGTCTAAGAACGTGACTTGACTAAACATAAAAAGATTAAAACTGTGAGTCTGACATGTGCAAGACTGCGTATTGCTCAATATTAAATACATTTCACGACAGGAAAGGGTTAACTCAACAACGCACAGCTGACTGATAATTGACAAAACACGCAACCAATGAAATGTCAGTATTTCTGCGGTTTAACCAATAAGATGCCTGGAGACTGAAAGTAGGCGGGATTTCTGGTCGGGATGTCACATGACCAAGTTGAAGTCGTGTGATGAGTTTTGCTGCCTCAGTTTTGGAGACATCGTGTCCTCTCCCGTCTCTTTAGTCTCGTTAGACTCTATGTGATCCAGAAGAGTCCAGATCACCGGTTTATGGAGAGATAAGGTGAGTAAACCGCTTGTTTTGTTCGCTTGTTCGCTGCTTGTGCGGTTGTTGGTGTTTGTTGTTCAGGATGTAGCTTAGCCGTACTAAGTGTACTTTATTTACCCTCAAACTATTTCCTCTTTTTACCCAAACCAGTAGATAAATGTATAAGCCTCGAGTTGTAGTTGTGTTGAAATGTGTGAGGGCCTTTTGAACGGGTGAGAGGATGAGCACTAATGTCAACATCACACATGTTTAGTCTGGTTGAATGTTTGACTTTCAGATGTTTTCCTATTATTCCTGTGAACGTCTGTTCAGATAAAAAAAAAAAAAGCACAAGTCGTCTCGCGCTTGCTTTTGACACACTTGGTTCTAAAAACTGTGTCTTTCAATACGATTATTACAGGTTTTATCATTCACTTAAGACAGGGGTGTCAAACATAAAGCCTGTGGACCAAAAGCGGCCCGCAAGAGTCTCCAATATGGATCACTAAGCATATGGTTTAAATTTCAAAGAGGTAAATGTTTTAAAATAAATTTCTTAAAAGTAGCGAACACAACACAACACTGAGATCTGACAGCAAACTAGTTTGTCGAAACAAACATAAAGTAACGGCTATCGGAGAAGTTTTTCGGATATTTCACAGTTTAGATTTTATTTATTATTTTCGGCCATCCCAGTCAAGAGATAACAGTCTTGAGAGAATTGTGGCGATAACTTTGGCCTTGGCTCTGAATCGGTGGTCCTGCCACCGTCGCCACCGTCTTGCAGCCAAACCCAACTTGGGATAATATTGTGACGGTGTCAGAACCTTTGGGTGATCGTGACGGCTGCTGCCACTTATGTCAACTAACTAACCAATAGAAATGCAGTATGAAATGACGTACTGATCAGCGTGACGCTGGCACTTAACCCTGATAGGTTTTCATGTTTCGCTTTCGTGAATGGATGGCGCACGCTTATGATGTGTCATTCTTGCACACTTACGTCGGCTCACGTTCAATTTGCGTTTTAATCGTGCAATCTGCACACAGAAAACTTCATGTCGTGGGCGAAGTGTATTAGATTAATGTCGTACAAAGTGGATAGCATAAGATTTTTCTAATCACACAGTTTGATTTAAGTCTTTGGATCATGATTTGGTATCACAAAATAAAAGGAAGAAAACCTCCTGATGGAAGTTGCAAAGCTTGTAAAAATTACATAAGTGTTTATTTAGAGATCAGTTACAGTTTTACTGCAGTAAACGTTTGTGGTTTTGCAGGTGACCCGCACATGATGCTTGTGTGCAGCCCCACCTGCAGGTAATCCCTCCGCCAGTGGCGCTGCTCTACACCTCGACCATCATGGCTTCTGAGCAGCAGGCGTCTCCTCTACACCAGCCCAGCTCTGATTACTTCTCATGGGGCTATCGCCTCCAGCTGATCGGGCTGGGGTTTGGCTTCTACGCCGCCGTCTTCCTCGTCTCCCACCTTCTGTCGGCAGCGCTGTCCCGGACGTACCGCTCCCTGCCCGCTAAGGAGAACGTTTTCTGGAACCTGGCAGCCACTCGGGCTGCGTTCGGCATCCAGAGTTCCATCGCTGGACTTCGGGCTCTGACCGAGGACTCTGACTTGTCCAGAGACAAAGTGAGGGGCCAGGAGGACTGGTCATGGTTTAACATCCTCACAGCCACGGGCTTCTTCTTGTTCGAGAATGTGGCACTTCACGCCTCCAACGTGGCGTTTTGGTCGTTCGACCTCCCGCTGGCGACGCACCATTTCTTCGCCCTGTCGGGTTACGTAGGGGCGGTGGTGTGGGATTCTTTGGGACACTACTTACCGATGGTTACACTCCTGCTGGAAATGAGTACACCGTTCACCTGCATATCCTGGATGTTACTGAAGGTAAGGCGGGAGATTTCTCATTTCAAACTAATCTGCTTGTAGCTACATCCTCTTCTTCAGATCCAGTTTCAGCGTCTGCGCACATGTCCTCTGGTTTCAGTTCCTCTCATGTGTTTTTGCCCACGATCAGATAAAAAGTCTTAAAAAAGAGGAAGTTAAATTGAACGTTCAGGCTTTTTTGTTTTTTTCCCATCGACTTCCAGATTTGCTCACACAAATACACCCTACTGACTTTCCCTCGCTGTGTTTCCGACAGGCCGGCTGGGCGCGCTCTCTCTTCTGGAGAGCCAACCAGTGGGTGATGATCCACATGTTCCACTGCCGCATGGTCCTCACTTATTACATGTGGTACGTGACCGTGACGCACTGGGGAGACCTCAGCGTCCACGTGGCCCTGCCCCCGCGCTTGCTCTTCTTCGTCGGCCTTGCTCTGCTCACATTTCTCATCAACCCCATCTGGACGCACAAGAAGACCATGCAGCTGCTGAACCCGGTGGACTGGAACTTCGGCAACAAGCCGGCGCCGCTAAACGGCATCTCAAGGAGTCAGCCTGGGGTTTCTGTGAAACCGCACAGCAGCTGAGGAGATTTTATAAGGTCAAATTCCAACTGAATTGCAAAAAAAAAAAAAGTGTTCCAATCGACATTTAAAGTGAAGATTGAAAGACACTGTTTTACACATCAGCACTTCTCTTATGTGGAACCTTCTGGGCTTTGTCTTGAAAACGATCATTTTGATCCTATGGTTTTATCAGAAGGTCTGTCATCTAAAGGTAATTTCAAACCGCTTTTTATTACTTTGTCTGTCTTCTCATCAGGTTTTCTGTTTGATGAGCTTTTAAAAGAGGAGTGTGCTGTTGTAGGCGTGTTGGAATGACGCCCTGCCTGTTTAAATCACCCTCAACACACTTGTGAAATGAACAGCAAGTGTGAGAGAATTAAGAAATGTAGTCAATAACACTGGGTCAGGAACACGAAACCTTATTTCTCCTCTCAATGATACACGACAGGTTTCAAACATTTACATCCCTTCATGTTTGAGGAGTGTATTTATTTTGTCTGCGAGGCTCTTTTTATTCAAACGGATGTTTTCAGAGTTTGGGGAGATGTCCCCTCAAAGGTATTCCAAATGTTATGTACTTAACCCACATAAGAAGGGGAGGTACTTTTTGTTGCAGATTGTTGCCAACAGCTATTAATATATGTGAGAAGTTAATAAAAAAAGTTTATTGGCATGTGGATGAGAGAGAGCATTAACCCTTTGAGCCTCATTCATGCGTGCTTTTATAACAGTCAGCACCGATTGGCTGAGGAATGCTGTATATTGGTGTTAAATCTAAAGAAGAAGCTTCGGTAGGTTCATCATTAGATCCAGTCCGAACTAAGTAGACAAATAGATTCAGTCATTCAGAAGTAAAGTTGATGTTTTAGACCATGAAATGCTGACTCCTCGATGAGCAACGAGGGGAACATTCATTATCGCCATGACAGAAAATAAGTATTTGCTTTCATCGTTGGAGGAAAGTTCAGGAATGGTCCGCCTCACAAAGGCCATGTTGTCTTAAATGCTAATGTGACCTCTCAAAACGGCAACAGCACCGCCGACACAGAAGAAGTATTCTGACCAGGATGTATTTTAATCCAAGAGAAACGGCTCAAGTTAGGAGAGTTTCACAAGTGGATGGGCTTTATTTGATTTATTTATTATGGAGAAAACTGTAATTTAGTTTGTTTTGAACACAATGGCAACATTGTGTGGAAAATCTCTGCCCGCTGTGGGTTTGGGTATTGTCATGCACACCCATCAGCCATAACATTATTACCACCCCAAGTGGAAACAATAACCTGCTTGCATTTCTCTGTGTTGTCTTCAGCGTATCTTCAGCATCTAATTAAGCCTGGTAATAATCTGCACCTTTTGACAGTCGATTCCAATATTGGTATTATTCAAGTCATTATCTCAGGCTGGTGAAAGTTTGAGAGTAATCTGTATTCACTCTGTTGTCTGAACTCAGATCGACAATACTGGCCCGATGGACGACGATGCAAGTTTACCTAGTTCAGTTTTTTTATAATGCTTTTGAACAACTTCAGGTGATGCAATGGATATGTTTTTCATAATTGTGTTTTTTTTTCCCAGAACAATGTCAAACATCTAGCAATACATTGTATTTTTCATGAGACCGTAACATCCACAACTAAAAACTATAATGAGGGGGAATTTCATTGTATTTGTATTACAAACTAACATTATTAAAAGAGTGGAATATTACATGTAAATGCATAGCCATATTTCAAATGTGTGTTAGAAAACAAGTTGGCTTGAGGCGTAAAATAAACTTCTGACACTGATGGGTTTCTGTTTTTCAATTTCAGATTGCACCACCAAGTATCTGCCGGTAGGTGGCAGAAGATGAATATTTACTGTAGTTCAGCATCAGTGATGGGCAGCGTTAACCATTGTGAGGGCCGTTAAAATCTAATCTTTATTATTAAAGGGGGCATAATTGTGACTAGGCACTTCTACCACATGGATATTCAAACTGTTTTGTTTAGGATTTAACAAAGAGAATACAATTTGCACCTTATATTTGTGGATTTTTAAACAGACATGCATGCATTCCTCCGATAATTCCTTTAATAATTCAGTGATTACAGATTAATTACATGTACTATCTTGTTAAAATTGCCCTCATTCTCCTGGTAGTTGTTGGAGTTTGACAAACTAGCATATAAAATAGAAATAGAGAGCCCACATGACCCACGTGTCACCTGTTCACCATGTGCTATATGTTAACACAGTTTTCCACAATAAATCAGATTATTCCCAAACAAACTATTTTTTGTGTGATCTACAACATATTTCATACTAGTTTCTTTTTAATAATGCTTCTTGTGTAACTTTAAAAAAAGGACTTAAAATATACAAACTCATTCTTGTATTTTTAAAGCACACATAGCAGAAGAGATGAAATTAAGTGCTTTTTAAATTATGTGTGTTCTTGCATTCTTCAATTTAAATTATGGGAAATTTGAACAGTTTTAGGTTTACATAATAGAGTGCAAAATATTGTGTTGAGCATGTTTACATTTCAGGAGATGAATCAATTAAAAGAGGAGAAAATGGGTCAATGAAATAAAGACAAAAAAAATCGATCTAAAATTTAGTAGTGTTTTCATACAATTCCCTTCTTATTTATGACGCTGCTGTGAAGACTGGATGAATCATAAAAAAAGTCTTGCTGTCAGTAAGAACTTGAACAATTAAAGTGAAAAAGGAAAGTCATCCAGAGGTTTGAATAGAAGTTATGAGGTGAAATAAGTCCATCTCCCTCCATCGCCTTCTTCCAGCTGTGTCCACCACAGCCACCTCACCCGTCACGTGACCAGCCACTGGAACTCCTCCGTCCTCCGTTCCACAGGGGAGCTTTGATTGACGTGCCACCCAACCAATCAGAGCCCCGCTTCCCCTGCGCGTCAGCCAATCAGCGTGTGAGCGGAGGCAGCTAGGGTTTTCCATGGATGGAGTCAGTTTGCATCGAGGAGAGTTCAGAAAAGAAGGACGAAAGCTGGACGTCTTCAAAGTTTTTATTTCAAACAAAGGAACTTGTCACCTTTTACACTCGAATTGGTTCAGCAGTGGAAGGACACGCTACTTCATTTGTGGTGAGTTGAGGACTTTTTTCCCACCTCAAGTTTCCAACAAAGTTTTTGATATCCATGACTTCACCTACTGCTGTAGCATTATGCTAAAGAGTGGACACGTAAACATGTGTAATCTTTATCACTGTGGTGAATTAAGTGTGTATTTGTGTTTTAAAAACAGCGTTCTGGTAGATTTTCAATAACGTGGCGCTTCAGCGAACTTGTTTTCATGACTGTCAGCTCCCTGCTTGCAGCTCAGTCACTCATGGTTTACATGTATTCATGCTCATTAGTCCATACTAATGGAGAAATATCCTCAATATATGGGACTACTTCTGCTTATTATCCAAACCACTTACAACAAATTGCTTTCAGTCATGTAACATCCCTACATATGGTGGGGTTTTTTTGATCATTTTCCTCACACTTTATGTATCTTCCAAGATGCAGTTGGTCATTACAAGCCAATATTTTGCTATTTCAGATTTATTTCAAACTAACGTGAAACTGGCAACGCCAATAACAGCAAAAATGCACTGGATGCTTGCTTGAAATCATCAGTCTGAGCTGCGGGAGTCATCCAGAAATTCAAGTAGTCATGCATAGCATTCCTCAGTGAGAACACTGTAAAGCGTCAGTCAACTGGAAGATCAGTCTAAACAGGTTGTAAAGCCATAATGTAATTAGATTGTTTCTTCTCCTGGTTTATCTTTCTGGACAGAGAAGGAACAAGTGCCCTTAAAGAAATTGTTGAGCTTTGTTATGCCTCCAGAAGATGGTTTGAATACAAAGAGGTCTTTGATCTGCATTGGTATTGTCCAGTGTCCTGCATGTCCACTTCACTCAGCCATACAAGGGTGAGGTGGAACATTTTGGGGTCACACACACACACACACACACACACACACACACACACACACACACACACACACACACACACACACACACACACACACACACACACACACACACACACACACACACACACACACACACACACACACGTAAACAAAGGTTTGCATTGGTAATTTGTTTAGCAAATAGCCAGGGTAGCCTGCCTGCAAATACAACTGCCTGACCCCCCCCCCCCCCCCCCCCCCCCCATGCTGTAATAGCACTGAGTGAAGGCTTCCCTTACTCAAATTTGCTGCAGTTAATTAATAGATCTAAAGCTCATGTAGGCACTTTTATGTGTGACACTGCTCTTTGCTGTATGTGTTTTGGAGTTTGTCATCACCATAAATGCAGGTAAAACATCTTGCCCTCTTCCATCGTCATCATATTCTGTGGACTCACTGGTAAAATGAACTCATTTGAAAAGTAATACCCGACATAAGCACAGGTGGAAGTCACAGATTACAAATGCTAACATTCTGGTGTTTAAGTAGTATTTTTGGGTACTCGGCTGGTCTGTTATTTTACACATACTTAAGTACAATTCACACCGTGTAATCTGTTTTGCTAACTTTGGAATAATAAATAAGTGCTGAGTACACTCAACATTCAAACCCTTTTTATCTGCATTTTTGTGGCTCTAGATTGTTCACCGTGGTGTAATTCTAATATTCTTTATAATTTGTCCAAGAAATGTGCTCGGTTTGTAGATTGTTTTATACACTCAATTGAATCAAATCCCTCCAGTAACAATCAAATTAAAAGCGTGTACCTAATGCATTAAGTACTTCCTGACAATTAACTGCAGTGCAAGTAACAGTACTATTCTTGGCAATAAAATACTTTTCAAGAAACAAAACTGTAGCTGTATTTGGGTACTTTTTCCATCTCTGCCCATAACAGCTCCTGGAAATGCCGTCTGTTTACCATGACTAAGCTCTGGCTGCCAGAGTACACAGTGGTTGAGCAGAGGAGCATACCATTCATTTTTAGAAAGACAGCTATGGAGTGAGTGTCCTCCCACCACCCGGCCAATGAGCCATTCAGATAAGACGTGGATTTGCAGCATAGTTTAGTAACAGCTGGGAAAGAAAGAAGGCCTGCTGCTCTTCTGCAGGTGGGTGTCATAAATCACATACCACACACTTGTTCATCATTGAGAAAACATGTGTAAATGTTGTGTCAGAATCCAGCTAACGTCACTGTTCCATTCGGGCTACATAGATCAGGCGAGCAACACAGTGCGTGATCCTGTCATTCAGACGCCCGTGCTGTAATTTAGTTCTTCGGATTGAGTTGCAGATGAGCACTGTGCAGAGCACATTCCTGCCTGCCTGAGGATGAGTTAAGCTCAGAGGTCAATGGCAACCCTGGCTCCAGAAACCGTCTCTCCCCTTTTGAAGTAAATGCAAAGACTCTGTACTCTGATGAGCAAGAGTTTTGCGGTTTCCTGTGGTCATTCTTTGTAATCTGATTGAGTTGCTCTATTCATATTAAAATTCCTGCAGAGCTCAAATCCAGCCGGTCAACAAAAGCCCTTTGGAGCAGCTGCTTATCCGCTGATCGCCACGTACTAAATAGTCTCTTCTGGTGACATGAGTAGTTTGAAAAGCTTTGGTGTGGCTCACAGGGTGGGTGGAGACCGTTTAGGGTTTGACAGCCAAGACTGCACAGGCCTCTGCTTTCACATGGACTCCATGTTTGAACTATTTTGCGGCTGTAATCGTTCCGTTAGTCCAGAAATGAGCTCAAAGGGACACATTGCTAACAATTTAGTTAAGTCCAATATCAAGAAAACTGTTTGTGTAGGAACATAAGTATGGGTGTTCATGGTGGTTTTACTGCGTGCTGCAATGCAACAGATGTCACAATACAGTAATGAATCATTGTGGCAGCTCAGCTTAGCTTAGCTTAGCTTAGCTTAGCTTAGCATGGGCCACATTCAGTTTGAAGATTTTTAGATGTCCTCTCATGTCATATGTTTTAAATGAGATAACGATCCTTTAGTTGTTCAGTACTCCATGTTACAGGAACTATAACGTGTTGCTGAGTGGAAATTTGACACTTGCCTTCTGTGCTTTTGAGTGATTCTTTAGTTTTTAGAGGAAATATTATGTTACAGTTGGTGGGGGAACAGTGAACCGTGCACGAGGAGACTTATGTTCCTAAAGGAGCAGAAATATTTCTTTCTGATGTGGGATTTATAATCATAGTTCCATCTACAAATGCACCTTTTTGCCCGTTGTTGATTCAACCTTGAGGTACATACTTCAAAGAATAGAAATGCGTACTTTTTGAAGTCGGTTATCTTGTGTGAGTTTGTGAACTTCCCTGCCCGAGTTGAGGTCTGGGTGTGTGGTGAAGTGTGGTGTGTCGGTCAAGGCTAGTTGGCTCGGAGACTATGACAGTTGCTGACGCTGCGCGAGCCTCCAGTGCTTCAGAGATGAGATTTAGGGGAACAGACTGTGCTACATGGTACAGTAAACAGCCCGGTTTGTTACCAGGCTGCTCACAATACAAAGAAAGAAAACCACTTGGGTCTTAAAGCGGGTCAGTTTAGGTGTTAGAAGCACGTATAAAAGTAATGAATTACAAAAACTCACACAGTCAAGTTGTATCTCGGTAATTATATTTGTTTGATATTTTTAAGCATGTAATTTCACTCACATTAAGCATAATTAATTCCATCATATTCTTCTAACAGATAAAAAAATTCTTCTTTATATCTACATTTGTTTTACCATAATGTTATTATCATATGTTTTATTTGTCAGAGAAATGTTTTAGAATGAAGACTGTACGATATATCGCAAATTCCTCATCGTTGTGACATTCACAATAAACATATTACAAAACATGTTATTATATTAGGCCAATCAGATGGAGCCCTAATGCGATTGACAACAGGACAAAAGATGGAAGCACAAAATCAAGGAAAAATAACTAAAAACAACAAATCCAACAAACTGCTCCACTTCTGTAACGCTGCTGGTGGAAACTGAAGATGCGATGTGACAACTTGAGTACACATGTTCCATGCTTTATGAGAATTGGAATATAGTGTAAACTATAATCAATAAATTAATAAAAAAGGATATTTACATGTGCAGCATTTATTAGGGGTAATGTTTTTGTCCAGGTATACATGCAAAGGAGTAGTGTTGTAGTCAAGACCACCTAATCCGAGAGACCGAGTCAAGACCGAGGCCAGAGAATCCTAAAACCAGATTTAGTGCACAGCTCATCCATTCAGGTCTGTTTAGGGAGAGGACGGAGTGCAGGGAGTAGACCCACTTTCAGTGGCATCACTGACGCTGTATTTCCTTTTTGGAGGTGCCATGTAAACACAATGAACATGTCGTATATATCATAAGCCAACAAGACCCAGTTTTTCCAGCAATGATGCTTCTGTTGAGCTCTTTTCAATAGTGAAGAGACTAGAAAGAGGCTCCTCTCCTTCCTTTTTAATATGCTGCTGGACGGCGTCCTGTCCTCCCATGAACCTCCCCACAAAAACATTACAGTACTTTGTTAAGCCTGTTCATCCACGCTTTGTAGGCCCGGGATCTTCTGTTTTCGTTCCAATCCTGATTACTGTAATCCTGACAGAAAGACATGCAGCACAATAAAAAAACCACCTAAAGAACTGAAAAGCCAAAGACAGACACTCGCAGCAGACTACAAGTCTCTCCCTCCCTCCTTTCCTCCCTCCTTTCCTCCCTCCTTTCCTCCCTCCCTCTCCTCCAGGCTTTTGTTTATGACTTTCAGCTCGTGTGTGGAATGCCACTTGTCTGTAAGAGTGTGCTTGAAAACTCCACAGAAGCCCCATGCCAGGCTGTTTGGCTCTCAGCTTTACGTTTTTGACAGGCATCCAGTGGCTGGTGACTGATTACAAGAAACTGATGACTTCTAATCAACTGGATAGGAATTTCATTGCCCCTTCTTGATTAGCACTGAACAATAATACATAGCATTTTAACAATGTGTTGGACCTTCCTCCTGTTCACAGACTGGAGTATGTTTTGTTAATGACAACAATATAGGTTGCTTGTGTCATTCACTGGAGGGATTATGTTGCCGTAAACCCCACATGTTTATTTTCTTTTCTCCAGCATCTGTAGGTTATTAGGAATACACAGGTGAGCAAATTGTTTGCATTATGCCGGCAAACCAGATGACTGTTTTCCTGTCTGCAGAGCACAGCTCAGCTTTCCCAGCATGTAATGACATGTTCAGCTGAGTCTGTCATCAACTACTGTCTTGCTTTTACCTTCCTGGTGTCTTCCCCTGTGGCATCGATCACTGCTGTCAGTGATAAATGAAGTCTTTGGTATAGTGTAGCCTGCGCAGGAACAGTTTGATAGCCATGTTTATATCAACTTCCTGGTTTGATGAGGTCATAGCCGTATGAAGTGCTTCTGTTGAGTTGGTGATCCTTGAAAGATGAGATGGGTTCTTGCTTGGTGGAATCTGCATGTGAAATCACACCAAACCACAGGCGTTACAGCATGTAATTTGTGGAAAGATTTCTTTTGAGTTGTCCTTCGGCAGCAAGTACAAATTCAGAAGTCTGTAATAATAGGAGTGCAGAGAATGTTGCTCTCCAACTGGAGTTTAATGCAACAGTTGGAAAGACAATCTGATTCTCAGCTTCTTTTGCAGTCATGCACTGAGCCACATAGAGGTTTGTGATGTGCTGGTTTCCATCTTTGTTTACCTGCAGCTCCTCTGCTTTGTTTCTAATGAGGGTTAGACTCTTTTGACCAGTTCAGATAAAAGATGAGCAATCGTGATGATATCTGTCATCATGGCTTAGAATCTATGATTTTGTTTGTGTTGTCTTTACGTATGGTGTAGTAAAAATAAATAACTTAGAGCATCTATTAACTAATATTCACATGTGATTTTCTTTGAAACATTTTACAAATACATATGTATGCAGATTTCCAAATATGTTCCCATGGATTCCCCCCAGATCGCTTTGTGGAAAGACTTCGGATCTTCTATTTGATTTCTGATCTGCCAGGACATAGCAGTGACTCCAAATAAAAGCCAACGGTTTCTGAGGTTTGCTCTTGATTCTACAAAGTGTCTTATTGTTTTCTTCGGACCTTCAACCTCAGAGAAGCCAAAGCTCGAAACCTCCACTGTGACTTCTGATCTGCAGAATGTAAACCACTCGCTTAATGAATGTTGTGAATGAAGGACAATCTTAGGATTTACTTCAGTAGAACAGAGACATTTTTTTATCAATGCTCTTCTTATCTTCGGTGCCTCTTCTTCATGAAGCGCACGGCTGAATACCTTCCTTCATTTCCTCGCCTTCCTTCCTTTTCCTCCTCCTAAACCTCAAACAATGCACAAGATGGACGAGATGAGTCACTGTTTAAAGCTCCTGTCACGGCTCGGCTGTTAGCTCTTACTTAGAAATGTGTCCGCTCATTCACATCTGCGTCTGCCATGTAGCTACCTGTTTCATACTCAGATTCCTCAAAATGTTCAATCTGCATCCCAAAGACGGCTCCACCGTCAGTTTTCGCATGTATCTGCGGTGCTTCTCGTCTTTGTCTCTTTGGTTTTCTCTCTCATGTTAAAGATAAGATCTCAGGCTATGTAAAGCCTACCTGTCTGGGTTTTTTTTTTTTATCTGTTGTTCAGTGTGTTTCCAGTAGAGACACACAATCTGCTTTCAGGCCTTCTGAAAAGAAAGAACAGTGAGGTATATGAATTCACACTATTTGTAGACAAAACACTTTCAGGTTTACAATCAGTTCACATTGTTTTGCAGGATGTTTTTGTTGTTGCTGTTGTTGTTGTTGCAAGAAGTAGGTTGTAGCTTGTCTAAATTGATGGAAATCGCAGAATAAAGGACACACGCCTCAACAATGGCTTCTTTATGCTACAGCATGATGTCACAACTGTCAGCCACTCCACTGGACATTAAGGAAGTCTGCAAATGTGGTTGTTCGAGTTGGGGTTTGACATGCATTTGACAGAAACTGTCACTCCTAGCTACAAATGGAATATCAGCCAAGAAAGCATCTGTTGCTTAGGAATGCAATGTCTCTCATGCCCATGCAGGTCCAAAGGCCTCTCCTGCCTCAGCATGCTAATGATATTTTCCTTGGCGTTCTAATAAGACAACCCCCCACACTGACTCTGTATCATATACATTTTAACAGATTCTACTCACAGTTAATAAAAGGATGATTAACTTAAGGATAGACATAGTAGCGTAGCATTTTCTTCAAGTTAACATGTTTTACTCAGGCTTTACCTTTATCATATTCAAATTCAAGAAATGATTTTTCTCTGGGCTTGAACAGAAACCCCAAGTGGTAGTGGTTGCCTGTAGCTGGGTTTAGTTGGTTGATCTTTATGTGAGTCCATTAAAAATCTCAATGAAAAACTTGAATTTCATGCCGTGTGCACTCACGTGGTCCTCGGCCATATCTGGAAATGACGTCAGAAGATTCACACCTCAGACGAAAGGATGTAAACAAAATTCATGCACAACAGCTGTTGTGATGTTGATTATGTTAGATAACTTTCACAGCAGCACTAAGTGCTCTGCAAAATGCAACAAGAGGTGTGCGAGAGAATACCTGTGGCGAGATTTGTACAAAGCTCAAAATACTGGTAAGAATTCCTCCATAATGGACCTCATTTGTGATCATCTCAAAGGATCCAGCATTTCTAAAGTTAACTGCACCTTGTTTTTGGTCCTGGAATTGAACCACAGGAGCACATGTTTGCTTTGCAATAATCTTAATTCAGGCTAGTTGCCTTGTGTAAAGAACGAAAACACTATAAAACAGTCACAATTTTGCAAAATCTGTAGTTAGGTATTTTAATCATCATACCCAAAATTATGTGTATTAAAGTTACAGATTTGAAATCCTGATTTAAAAAAAATAAGGCACTTAACCGTTCCAGTTTTTTTATGGTCTTCATGCTGCTTTCTTTTTATTTTAAATGTAAAAACCATACTAGTTTTGCAAGAAGACATCTCTTCATCAACCGGGGGGAGCCTGGGACGATTGTAGGACAACTGGTCCACAAACCATTCGTCCACAAAACTGTAACCCAGGACAACTCATCCACGAATGAGATTTCAGAATTTTTTTGAAAAAATAAATCCTGTACAATGTACTTTTACATATAATTTCTAATTGATATTTCAGACATTTTTCATAGATCTAGTATATGTCCATATATATTTAGTGTAATATCATCTGACTTTGTTTCTCACAAAGCATGGTCTTCTTTGCGCACACGATTTATACCCATGATGATGCACAAGCCATCAATTAACAAGCGTGAATGTTTAACCCATTTATCAACAGACCCCGGGAGAACTATTAAACCCTCTTTTGTTTTCATTCAACCGTCCATTTGTCTGAATTAGCTTTGCCTCAGATTCTGTTGTTGACACAAAAGCTACCAGACCGTGACCAACATAGCCGCGCTTCGACTCTGTGTTACTTTGATGAAGTAACACAGAGGAACGGGAGGTTGGGCTTTTGTAAACTGAGCTGCTAATGTGAATGATGAATGAAAAATTCCTTTTTTCGTTGAATGTGGTCACTGTGTTTATCAAGTATTCTTCTTCTTTTATTTATTTTTTATAACATTTGTCTTTTTCATTTAGGCATGTGTGTCAGCGTAGATTATCAAGTGCCTGCAGCTGACTGAAGAGCTTTTGCCGGAGAGGAGCAGCAAGCATGGACGTGGAAGAATTCCCTCCCCCGCCTCCTGAAAGTAAAGTCAACAAACCTTTATCGCCATATGATATGACACCCCCTACTCCTTGTTGTGTGATTACTCTTGGCATGTGGGCCGGTTAGCTCAGTTGGTTAGAGCGTGGTGCTAATAACGCCAAGGTCGCGGGTTCGATCCCCGTACGGGCCATAGGTTTTGACTTATGAGTAAATCTGATGTTATAACGAGTCTCATTAACAACCAGTGCATTAATACATTAGTGCTTGGTCTTCCAACTGCATTTGAAATAAACTAATATTACCTTGCAACATATACAAATTAAATATATTAAAATAATGCCAACATGTCAGATCGAGGCCTTGTTCACACAAGTTTTAAGTAAAAATGCATCAATTGGTCAGGCCGCTAGTGGGTGCCATTTGTTTTTTTGTAATGAAATCCCGCACACAGAGAACAATATGCTACAAACATTAACAATGGGAGTACACAAATATTCGTATGGACAGACGATGAAGTTGGATTTCTATTAAAGTGGTTGTCAACTATAAAACTACCAAGTCCCCGGAGAATATGGACTGGGAGTCATGACACTCTGGAGGTCGACATTGTTGTTGTTGTTGCCCGTCTACCCGCATATATGCAGAAGAACTATTTACTGAGGCCGTGGTTCACATGTGCAGTAGGAGCATTTCACACAAGTTGCGTTTTCACCGGTTTCCACGAAGTTTTGAGTGTTTTCAAAAAGTTACATTTTCTTTCATTCACACAGAGACAGACCATTTTTGAAAAGTTCCACCTCATTGCGTTATCAGTGGCTCTCATCAACGCTGTCATGTAAATGGACACTCACAACGCAACAAAAGTTTTTTTGTTTTCACTTGAAAGTGTCATGTAAACCAGCCCACAGAAACCGACACACTTACCAAGTACTGGTCTGTAGAACGGATGATGCTGATTATAAGACAGTCCTATTTTACAAGGCTAATATTTGGAAAAATATAACTTATATTTTGCATTGCAGATGTTTCCCAGTTGCATGCAGTTTCATACACACTCTCCATTGTCCTCAGCATGTTTCTGGTTTCGCTCTAGCTCTGGTTGTGACCGCTCCTCCCCGAGCATTGGAGATGCAGCATTTACCCTCATGTTTCTGAGGCCCCAGTAGCTGTTGTTTTGTAGAAAGAGGCATCACACCAAAAGATGAATGTCAAACCTCAAATATAAAACAACGATTATGTAATGTTGATTTGAGATGTCTTTTCTGTGCTTGGTCTAGGGGTTTATAGAGACTACTGTGTCAGGCCAGCAAGTTCACCTGCTTGCTTCTGTAGGTCAGCTGGTGGTTGGATGACTGGGACAGTATGAACAAACAACAGATTCCTCTCCTCTGTCGCTGCTGGGAGTGTGGGCAGAGGAGCGAGGGAGTAAGAAGGGGAAAATGTGCTGTGCTGCTGTGAATGCCAGACAATGTGCCTCAGTATTACACTGAATACTGCTGCAGCACACACACACACACACACACACACACACACACACACACACACACACACACAAACACACTGCCTCCGGGGATAGATACAGGCCAAAGAAATGCTCCGTCTCCAGCTGGTCAGTCACTTGCTTTGTTGCCAGGGCGATTCAGGAGCAGAATCGTAACCCAGTGACTCATTTGAGCAGACCATTATATAGCAGAGTCGAGATACGTCCTCAGAACAGAATCCATATTGTCATGATGAATTGACAATAGGCACTTCAGCCAGTTTGTGAGGGACACATTTACATACTGTATACGTCTGCTTGGTCCATATTGTGGGGTTCGTGGTTTGCACTCCTCCTCGCAGGAAGAATATCTGCAGTTTAGGGAATGTTTTGTGAAGTTTGCATGTTCCTAAACTGACCAGTGTGATGCATTGGCATGGGTTTATATCATGAGATCAGCTAAACGTAACTTGCAGACAAATCTCCACAAATCAGCAGAAGCTTCCTAAGCTGTACAACTTTCCAGTTCAGCCCCAGTTGTGTTTAATTTTTAACATAATCTCCACACTCCTTGGTTATGACTGCGTTTCTATTGACAACTATCCACATTATAATGACGTTTTGACAATGTGAGTGAGCTGTGTAAACTGAATCCACAGTTCATACGGCTGCTGATCAAAGTCCAAACCAATTCCAATCCGGGAAGGAAGACAGGTTCACATGCTAATTAAACACATTTACACTAGTCGCACATCACCCAAGAGGAGTTTGGACCAATGGTTCACTCGGCAAAGGTGCTCGGTATCACTGAAATTGCAGGTTTTTGAAAACTGCTCCCAAGATAGAATTGATTCTGGGAAAACACAACTTTTCTGAAACACTGCTACTTCACTTGTGCACTACGGCCGTAGTAAATGGTTCTTCTGCCCATGCGCGAGTGTTATGACACCCAGTCCATATTCTTGTGGGACTTGGTAGTTTTATAGCTAAGAGTCACAGGTAACAACAATCCAACTTGGTCGTCTGTCCATGTACTCGCCATTGTTAATGTTTATGGCGTATTGTTCTCTGCGGGCATGTGTGTGTAATGTCATTATAAAAACAACCGACAGCACCAACTCATGGCTTGGCATGTTAACTGCATAATTTTCAGTCTTTCCCCCAATTTATTAAAAATTTACATTGTTTTCAAAACATTGCTGTGTAAACACAAAACTTTTCTGAAACATACAAAAAAAACAATGTGTTTTACCTTGAAACGTCGTGTAAACCAAACTTTGGTCTTCTCGGCTGTGTACCTTACCTCTCTACCAATATCTACTGGCATATCCTCCAGCCCCCTTTGACCACAATTTGAAAGATCTGTTTGGAGAAGATAGATGTTTCTACAGGATCTTTGACTTTGGTTTCTCACTGAACACTGAAAGCTGAGAGAAATTCTTCAGAGTGAAGATATGTCTTAATTATCATTTTAGTTCGGAGTGCTAAAGTAGATTACAAAGACGAGAAGATCTCTTCATTGGAAATTATACGTGTTGGCATTACTGCACACGAAGGCAAGTGATTCAGTGTTATTCCGCTGTTACATGTGTGTGGGTTACCACTACAAACATCCAGAGCAATCCTGTAATTAAGCTGCTGGCATGCATACTCACACTGCCAACTATCAATGACCTCCTCCAGCCACAGCTGCACATGTACTATTGAATGGTCAGCGGTAACTAATGGTCAACAAAAACCAATCAAATCAAGAGTGCTGCATTCTGGTGTTGTCAAGTGTTTCCAAATGAATATACTTGTTGTCCACCTTCTCTATAGATTAACAAGTTCATTATGCATTACCACTGAGGCCCTTTATTATTGCATAGTCAGCTCAGCTGTTTCCAGGTTTGTTTCTGTGCACCTCATTGTTCATGCGCCTTCATTTATGTTAACAGATGGACGTTGGGGTCACATCGCTGACCTGGAGGATTAGTCATTCACTGTTCTGTCACTCACTGACTCCGTGGAACGACTACTTCTCGGTGCTTTAGGGAGTTATCTGAGTGATTTAGAACTGAGTACACTGCCGTGAAGGACTTCAAAGTCATTGTGTTTTGCTAAAGGGGGTTTCGCGGAGTTAAGGTTTACATGTCACTATTGCTGGGCCAGAATGGCACAGAGATGTAGCACAACGTGTTGCAACAGTGAATGTGTTTGATTTCATGCAAATTACAGAAGAAGAGCAAGGATTGCAGGAAAACATGAAATGACTGAAGAAAGACCTGTATTTAGAACATGATACTTTGTAAGTAAATGAGTGGGAGAGTAGTAAGAAGATAGAAAACAGTGTTTCATTGATGTTATTTGTAAGCTGTATGGTGGGTTTAAACAACGGATTGTGTGTCGATGCTGTTGTCTTTAATTATCCTCGCTGCTTGTGCAGATGGTATGCATGAGGAATCGGGGGCTGGGTGGGTGGTTGAAGAGGGTCGATGTTGATCCACTTCTGCACTGTGTCTGTGCTGACATCAGACCTCGTAACAGAAGCAAAACTGAGGTCAACTGGTGTCTGGTACGAGTGGATGAGCACAGTTTGAGTCCACAATAATGACTTGCATGTCCTGTCCATACCCCTCCTCCTTTGCATGAATCTGTGAAACAAACTCACAGCCTGGACTGCTGTATGTCGCTCGTGCTGGGCTCTGTATAAATCAAAGTACAGCTGGTAGAGAGAGACCTCTTTGTTTCGGTGCTGTTCTGGAATCTCTGACTTTACCTGGCTACTGATTAACAACTGTGGAAAGGGGTAAAAGCACTCCCAGAGAGGTCAAAATGCCGAAACCCGGGATCGAACCAGGGACCTTTAGATCTTCAGTCTAACGCTCTCCCAACTGAGCTATTTCGGCCTGTGAGTCATAAGCCACATGACACCTGCAGTTATGGTGGAAATGAAGTCATGTGATCCTGGAATTTTCAGTTTTCTTTGGGAATACAGACAGGATATGACAGAAGTTAGGATAAGACTGCAAGTTAAAACTGTTGTTGGGATCTCACCAGACCACAGACAAAAACCCTGTAGCCCCCATGCATGCAAATCCTTCCCACTCCCTTCTCAAGGGACACTGACTGCTCCAATGGCTTCTCAGCCAGTCACCGATTGCTTAGGATTTGACATCTTTGAATGCCTCAGCCTTATCAAAAAACCTTTGGAAGCATTCATCTCCTTTTCACTCTCTCTTGCCCTGTGGACTTCGAAGGAGCGCCGACAGCCCAAACTCTTAGCCCAGCCTGCTAACAGCTAACACCAGAGGCCTGAACCCGAAGGCCTCAACTGGTCAGAGCTCCACCACATCCAGAGGCGAACACCAGCGTCTGCCTCGTCAAATGCAAGGACTCAGCCCTCGTTTTCCTTCAAGGAACGAAACCTGGGAGGCCGCAGTTCACAGAACTCTGTGCATTTTCCTTCAACAAGCAGGACAAAGCCATCACATATCAAGCGATCAGCTCCTCTGCTACGGGAAACAACCAGGAAGCTGCAGAGACTGCTCCCGAATCACAAAGATTCAGCTTCGTCTTCTCTTCCTCCTGCACAATGCAGCCAACCCGAGTTAGCACGGAGCTGCTAACTGCAATCAGAAGCCACCAGCTTCTCCGGCCAGTATGACGACAGCCAAACTCCTCCTTCAAAGACATTAGGACGTGGTAACGACTGGGCATTACACGAGATGCTTAGTTAAACTTTATGCAATGCACAGAACTGTTTAACTTTTATGAAGATATGTTGATTCTATTGCTTGTGATTTAGCTCTATTGGTAATGATATCAGGAGTACTTTGCTACCTGTGGCCTTTCACATTCAGATAGTCCGGGACTCGGTTCACTTGGGAGGGAGGGGAGCCAAGAATTTTCACACCTTCATTCACCAGCGAGGAAGTAAAGAAGAAACACTACTCATTGATTGGTCCGGACTGAAACCGGAAGTCCCACTGCTTTAGCCTGTGGTGGCTCGGCTAGTTAGCTCTTGGCTAATGGGTAGCCACAAACAACCGCGATATTTAGTCTTTAGGCCAGATATCATTGAGTCTTCCTCACTACTTCTTCCTCACTACTCAATGTCTGCCCTTGAGATATTTTCCAACTTTTTCTTTCTGCGTCTGCTTCTTCTGATTCGTGGGGTTAGCTTTATTTGTTTACAACCCAGAATGCATTGTGCACTATGTCTTCCTACCTACTACCTCTCCCTGCGTCCTCTCACCCCGTCCGCTAGAGAGATAGATTGGAAACAAACCAAGACCCACGTTTTCAAAGGGACCAGAGATCGCTTGTTAGCTCCAGTTAAGAGTTCATGGCCGTGTTCACTTTTCCCAAAGGAAACGTTTTAATCCCAAAGAGAACTCTGGTCCGGACCAAACAGGGGAATGTGAACACCCCTTAAACGTGCCTCACACCAACATAGGGGCTGCATGCTAATTTTTTGCTCGACAAAGTTGTTACCTCACAACCTTACACATATCACATCAAAGACAACTATTGTTGACTCCACACATTTTACAAGGCAAATCGCATTCACATAAACTCATTTTATAAATTGTCCTTTAACATAGACGCACTCAGGAAGCAGACGTTAAAGACTAGCTTCAATGCTCATTTTTTCTACAAACACATGGTCAGGACCTAGGTCGGCCATGTTGCTTTTCTGTTACGCACCACTTTGAATGTCGTTGATTGTGATCTGCTGTTTTGCTCATAGTTCCATCACACGTCTCATACATTCCCCCCCCCCCCCCCCCCCCCCGCTCTCTCTCTCTCTCTCTCTCTCTCTCTGTCTGTCTCTCCCTGCATGTCACACACTCACCTACACACACCAAGCTGTATATAGGTCGTCTCGGTTTTTTCTTTGTTTTCATTGTTAAGAAATATACTTGTTTGAATCATACTTGCTGTCTCATCAATGTGCACAAAGATTAATGAAATTTCGACGTCTCCTGTGTCAAGAACTCCAAAATCCTTCAGGCATTACTATTAATTTTGGTAATTATAATTAATAATAATTCAATAATTCAAATTTCAAACTAATTGTTTAGTATATCTTATGGGACTGATACAACTGAATTGACTATCATTTCCTTTTTAAAAGGTGGTGCCCCTGAGGTATCTGATACAGATTAGATTCCATTTTTTCATAAAATAATTAATAATTATCTTTGATATAATAATTTAGTCAAACTGCTAAAACCCAACATTAATGATGGTCCTTATGAGGTAAAAAAAAATCCCTGCACAGTCAAGTTGTGGCTTCTGGTGAAAGCGCTGACAATCGATCTGTGGTATTTCTGTGCAGCACTGCGACGATAGAATATCATGCTCAAGTTTCTTATGGGTTCCCATCAGATTGAAATACAATTAGAGAGTTTTTTCCAGCAACAAAATTTTGCCTCTATCTGTCTGAATATTGACCCTAGGGTAGATGTTTTTCATTTAATTACACCTCTGAATAAAACCAAAAACCTGTTACACAATTTATGGCCTAATAATGCCATCAAACTGATTGAAGCAAGCTTGTGCATTCCTTATGCTCTATCTAATTCTTATTCAGATTAACTGACTCATTCAGCAATAATGCATGAGCTCGCACTGTACTCCACACTGAAGGGAGTAACAGCTCTTTCCTGCTGGCCTAATTGCAGAGTGGAAACTGGAAATATATTTGTTGCTCCCTTCCTGTCTGCTGCCAAGTGAGCGCTCTGAAGTGGATGTGACGCCTGGCTGGACCTTGAAGCTGTTTGTTTCAGTTTGTTTCTGCCATAAAACTAGCCAGCTGATGTGCAGTCTTGCTGCCAGTTGTAGAGAAAATTCTGTACTAATAAAGGAGAAATCTCTTTCTCCTTTATTCATGAGTCTGTATTTAGTTAAATCCTTTAATTTTAACAGCCTTGAGTCTGAAAGTACCACCCAGAGTGTTTCTGCAAACACTGTCTGAAGGAGGCTTCCAGCAGCACAGTAACATGTCTTCAGTCTGTTGTGCCGGGTAGCACATGTGACGAGGTGGCCGAGTGGTTAAGGCGATGGACTGCTAATCCATTGTGCTCTGCACGCGTGGGTTCGAATCCCATCCTCGTCGGTTCTTTATGTTGACAGCTTTATTTACACAGCAGTTTTGAAAACCGTGGTTACAAAGTCCTCAACAATAAAAATGAACAATAGAGCTGAAAACAATGCAACATAGGAACAGAAGTCTTTTAGGACAGACAAGTTTCTCAGGAACATAAAAGCTAATGACTACAATAAAAGTGAGTTTTAAGAAGAGATTTGAAAGATAAAACATACTTTACTAGTGCTGGGAAGTGGGGGTAGGATTTAATAAGCTTTTTTGCTTAACCCCTTTTCGAACATATTAAGTTTTCCACGTGGGTGTATTCATTGTACTCAATATTTTGTTGTATCTATCATGTTCGAAATAAAATGCAACAAACAAAAGATGGCTATTAATTATTAGCAACAAAAACATGGCATCTGATATGCATCATATCACCTCTGGGGCATCACCTGTTTAACAGTTCAGTCTCAAAATATACTAAACTATTAATTTGGAAAATCATACATACTTTCGCATATATGATTTTTTTTTATCATGGCAAATTAAGATCCAAGACCTGTGTGTCATCTCCATAGTATTGATAATGTCCTTGATCGGAGTATGCCCATAGGTTAGCATGTATTACGTAAATAACAATGAGCCCTGGATTGACCCCTGGGGTACGCCAAGAAGGAGAGCGCAAGAGTAAGACACATGTCTTAAGAGACACGGAGCGTCCTGTTTGTCAGAAATAAGCTGAACCAACCGAGGGCCAACCATATAGACCAAAGCTATGTTTTAGGCATATGATTAGAATATTGTGGTCCACCGTGGCAAAAACGAAGCTGAGGTCAAGGAGGATTAAAACCAAAATCTGCACAGAATTATAGCAGGTGACCTTGACAAGAGCTAACTTTATGAGGGGCAGATGTGGCCTCAAGGTTAGAAAAAAATGAGGTGGTTTGCTCGTTTGCCAAAAGGTGTGGATCCCCAAGCAAGCTGGGCTGCAGCAGAACCCAGACGGAACACCTTGACTGAGAACTTGACATGTCACATTTTAATTTCTATGCTGATGATATATTTTCAACGAAACTAAACTCATGTTATTTACCATGTCTGTGTGTATCCCTGATCTTTGGATTGCTTGCAGTTTGTCGACAGCTTCATGATGCACAGCACTAAATTTATGAAGCAATTTCACAATTAATGTTCAGCTAGAAAAGGCCACGGTTAAGCTTTAATTTCATTATGGAAAACTGAAGTGCAGCCAAGAGAAAGAAGAAAAAAAGAAAAATCATTAAAAACACACAGAACTATGTAACACATACACTATGAACAGATCCTCTCAGAAGTAACTAAATGAGTTTGTGCAAAGTGCTAAAAGACGAAGGTTAAAAATATATATATAAAGAAACAGATGAGAAACTACTAAAGAACATGCTAAAAATGAAATGTTTTGCAGAGTGAGAGCAGAAGGAAAAAATGAGGCTGTACTGCTTTGTCCTCTATAAAGACATCCTACACCATGTGCTTCTTTAAATGACTTTAAAACACTCATAAAATCTCTTATGTGCCTTGTAAAAACACATTTAGTGTGAAGTGTCTTTTAAAATTAAATTTAAATTTATAGATCTTGCTTGTTTTTTCCTTTCTTCTTAGTATTGTGACACTTGTGCTACTGTCTGGATCAGGGCTCTTAAAAACAGATCTCACAGGACTTATCTGGTAAATTAGATTTAAAGATTCCCTTTGTGATACTTGTTTTCTTGAATATGAAACAAATGTGACATAAAATAAAAAGCAGAATGAGTGAAAACAACAGTCATGAGCAGATTATGTGACTCAACCAAGTGTAGGTTATTTACCTATTTTAACAACAAAAAAAGAGGCAAATCTCTGAAGACCAGGCAAAAGACAGACAATGTACACCAGATGCATGATTTGGATTTTTACTTAGTGGCCTTTCAATTAAACAAAACAACAGAAAATATATCATATCATCTGATATTCTCTGGATCAGCTGTGTGATTCAGACCTTTCTAAAACCTCTGTTTCCAGTGTTGGCAGATGGCGTTCCTTTCGCAGACGAAGATGAGGGAGAAGCCTTCGAGTTCGACGACAGCGGCGATGACATCCCTCCTGCCAATTGCCCGCCACCTGCACCGCCTTCTCCTCCAGCTGCCCCGATCGAGGATCAAAACCAGGACAAGACTGCGGCCCGTCACACAGAGAGCCGCGTCTCTACCTTGGACCCCAAGGACGTCACTTCTAACGCAGCTCCATCATGGGTGGAGGCAGCGGTCGCCATCAACGTTTCCTCCACAGCAGATGGAGCAGCAGCAGAGGCCAAGGAGACATCTGTTCCTGAGGGCGCTGATGACAGGGAGACAGATTTACCCTCACCCTTGCCTCCACCGCCCCCTCCTCTTGAGGAGGACACAGAAAGTCCTGGAACACCAGGTTTGCACTCAATAAGTGTTTATGTCTTGCTCCAGGCAAGTGACTATTTGAACCCACTGCAACACCTCAGGATGTCATTGGATTTAAATTTACTTCACTGAAAATGTAGTTTGTTGTTTGAACAGTGATCTTAAATTCCTTACATTCACCTGATATGTCCCATGCCCATCATATCTGCCTTCCATCAAACTGCTGCCACTCAGGTTGAAGTGAGGTTGTAAAGTGGGGCAGCCTGTCTCTCTCATGACACCTTGTTTGTGGAACTGCCTGGAGATTGTCTGGCTTTTCTCACTGAGAGTCTTGACAGCAGCAGTAGGCAGAGTTCACTCACTCCCTCACTCCCTCACTCACAGTGGTAACACACTGAGGAGGCGTCCACACAACACTGCCCGTCAGCTTTTCGTCCTTATGAGGAACGCGTGATCAAATGACACTCATCTGACATGCATTTTTGTTACAGATTAGATAATGTGCCGCATCTAAAGATGTATCTCTGTCTTTAACGAAAGCAGCCAAAAAAAGGCGTTTGGAGACATTTCTTTCTGAATGTCTGAAACATTTTGAGATACACCATGTCCGTTACTGGTGAATAACAGACCTGTTTAAGCTCTATAAATCACCTGCAAATCGTCAGCCAGAAAAAGGTATAACTCTATTCCTGCTGGTTAGATGTTTTCATTTTGAAATATCCTGTAGGTTTTTAAGTCTTTTAATCAAAGTTCACTCTGCCTTTTTTTCTTTTTTTTTTACTACTTTCCTTTACACTTAGAATTAATTCAGTTATTCCGTCTTATAAGGGTTTTAACTTTCACTTTTCTTTCTTTTTAACATTATTTTTCTTGAGAATTTCAAAACTATAAAACCCCTGATCTAAAAATAACATTGCATGCAGATGCAAAATGCAACTTGTAAACTTGTGGGAAGTTAGTTATCTGCTTAGAATCAGATAAAATAAACGTAAATCTCTTTTTACACTCACGAGGTACGTATCCCATACATATGAGAGGTAATCCAATACATCTTTCATGGTATTCTTTTGTGCTGTCCTTTTGAAATTAATTTCCAATTCTACTTTTTTTTTTTTTTTTATGTTCCATCATCAGCCAGTGAAGGCCAGACTACACCCCTCGATGAGCCTCTGCAGGCCGTCCTCAGGACCTCCTCCCAGGGAAAAGTCAACCCGTACTCTGTAATTGACATCTCGCCTCTCCAGCTGGAGCAGCAGCATTGTCCCTCCTCCTCCTCCTCCTCCTCCTCACCGGTGGAGCCCAAAGACAGGAAGGCAGAGGACCAGGACGTCCACAGCAGTTCTCACGGCATCACATCGGGATACTCTGTCCCGGTGCCGTGCGGCTATGCGACCCCGTCGAGTGTACCGCTCATCACACCGACTTACACAACGCCCGTCATCATCCGACATCTCTCTGTTGACGAAGACGGTAAAAATCAAGACATTCAAGTGAAATTCGTTCTTCCTTTTTTTCTCTGCACTCACACCTACAGACACAAGGCTGTGGCCCACAAACACCGCCTCAGCTGTTCCTCTCCCCTGTCCTTTCTTCTTTCCCTTGTTTTTCCTAAAGCCTTGCCACGAGGAAGTAGGGACTAAATTTAGCCCTCCCCAAAGATCAGTGTTGGCTGCGAGGATTTTCCGGTTTCCCTAAAATCCTGCAGTGGCCAGCTGAAAGCCTGTGGCCTGGCAGCCCCCGCTGCCTGATTACACTGCAATTATCTTACCCAGGTCACACCATGCTGAAATACTCAGCCGTCATAGATCAAAGGAGGCCGAATTTAGAAAGTTATCTACAGTTTTGCAGTTTTATGTCAAAGATATTTTGTTGGAGACTCACATTTTGTATGACCAGGAAATGAAGATAAACAACAAAGTGCAAGACTTTTGAATGAGTGAATGTAATCTATGGAGGCCATTGTACTATGAAAACCATGCTTTTAAAATCGTATTTAATTTATGGGAACTCAGGTGACATCTTGTGGCAAAAATGTGACATTGCATGCAGTTTTCCTCACAACTTCACTCAGGCTCATACGGCTCTCGTGCTTTATTCTTTAAAAGCGTGCCTAGAGGCAAGATAAAGCACAGTGGTGTAGGTTTCCTTTGTTTAAGCCGTCTCTCTTTTCTCTTTCAGTGACTGTGATTGGGAGTGGCAACACATGCGTGGACAGGTGAGTCACATACAGACACTCAGAGCTTGCCTTTAAAATAAGTGACCTCCTACTCACATCATACGATTACAATCCTACACTTAATGTCCAGAGCCTAGAGCATTTGAGCAGTGTTGTTTCCCTCACCATGCCGCAAGGACTTTATATCTTGAAAACAAGCTTAGTAATGATGTTTTGAATGTTGATAGAATTGATTGTTGTTATTATTATTATCATTATTATTATTATTATTATTATTATTATTATTATTGTTATTATTATTATTATTATTATTATTATTATTATTATTATTATAAAACCCCAATATATCTCAGTCTGGCAGCTTTTTTTGGGGTAGGGGGTTGTATTAAAAATAAGAAATGTGTGGTTTGCATTCTTTTATCTACATATTTACGTTAACATACATTTTTATTTTTAGGTGTTTATCATTAGATGTTTTTCAATAAACGTGTTTTTTTTATGTGGCACATAATATAGTTAATGTAAAGATTTGTGTTTATTTATTTCTCTCTATATTTACATAGTTTTCCCTGTAGGAAAATACATTTTCTGTATGTGTGAATGAGTCTACTTCTTATGTATGAGAAAATTGTTTTGATAATTGAAAGTGTCCCAAAACAACAATGCAAATGACAGATAAACAAATGAGATTGTGTTGATTCTGGTATTTTGTATCTGAAGTGTTTTCAGTGAAGAGTGTCCACCTATCAGAGAAGAGGATGCCTTGGCTAAGTGGGCGTCTGATCCAGCCAACACTGCGTGGATGGAGAGTAAGGATGGATGATTATTATAAGTTCCCCTCCAGATTCCGCCGTGTTGCTATTGGTTCAGTATTTGTGTCCGCACAAACAGTGCTATTATCTTTTTTTTAATTTTCTTTTGACACAACTGCATTCCCAGACACTTCCTTCCCTGTTTTTTTGAGGAAGCAGACCCTGCGTGTGCCTTTCTTCCACCCCCCCCCCCCCCCCCTTTACGTTACATCCTGATAGTTGTGTGCTCAGTTAGATGACGAGAGGAGTCACTCTGAATGTTTCTCCTGTGATGCAGACCCAGATGAAGTGATTTACGATGACGTGCCGAGAGAAAACTCTGACTCCAACACAGGTTTGTGAACTTCATTATTTTTTTTTTTTTACATTGCACAGTTTTAGTTTCAATCTTTCTGTCTTTAGTCTGCGCTCCGTCAGCACTCCTCACTTTCACTTCTAGTCCTGTTTTTGATTTTTAAAAAAAACTTTTCTTGAATTAAACTTTATATCTGTCAAAATGTGTTACATGAGTATTCTGACCTCAGCTCCTTCGCTCAGTTTGATGCAATGATGATCTCATTAAATACATTTGTCACATTCAAGATTGGAACATCCATGCACATTTGGTGATTAGTTCTGTGGCATAAAGCCAAAACACCCTCCCTCTTCTCTGATCTTTTTTTTTTTTTTTTTTTTTTTTGTCGTCGTCCAGATCCGGATGAGATGATCTACGATGATGTGGAGCTGGGTGAGGAGGGAGGTTGTAGCAGCTCCCTTGACAATGGCTGGAGCTCCAGTGAGTTTGAAAGCTACGACGAGGCCAGCGACGGCGAAGGTCGCACCGAGAATGGCCTGCCGCACGCTTTCATGAGAGGAAAACCCCCTCAGAAGAAGACCCATGTATGTATAACAGTAACCCTCACTTGCTGTCTCTCTGAGTTCTTGCCAGTGACCAAAACTTGTGCTCCAATAATTTGCTGTGTTTGCACATTTTGCTGTGTTCTATTGAAAGTGTAACTAGCATTTGGTTTCTTTCTGTTTTTGTTGTTCCTCTTCTCATCCTGTGATTTATTTATTTGTCAGTCATGTCATCAGAGGTGTACATTTCTGTGTTTGATGTGGTTCATTTGTTGCAGCAGACTTGAAAGGGATCGTCCTGTTCATGGTCGGCTTGATGTGCTCTTTAAAGTTTGGTTTATGGTTTTGAGAATTTTCCATTCAGTTTCAGTCAGAATAAAACGACCCTAACTCATCCACCTAGAAAATAAGCCTTTTACAAGTTTTGTAACATTAGATTTAGTTTTTACATATATTTCATACCCATATTGTTACATTTATCAAAATACAACAGAGGAAAAATATAAATGTTTCAAATGTTATTACTTATCACAGGTGTCAATGTTACAGTTAAACATTCATTTTCCATTGTTTTGTGGCTATAAATTTTAAAAAAAGTTTTTTATTAGTATATTATGGAGCCAATAAAGAAACTGATTTGCATGTGTACATACATAGAATGGAGTCTAAGCAGATTTGTATTTGCATAACAAACTTTGTGGGCATCTATTCAGGTATTTCTGTGTATGATTTTGAAAATTTGTAGGTGCATAAAAAGTTTTGTTTGTTGCGTGCCGACTAGGACCTGTAAGGTTCTCCGTCTTTTACTCCGCCTCAGACAGATGTTGCTGTCCTCCTGCAACACAGATTTGTCTTAAAATGCCTGGTTTTGTTCACCCTCATTCTGGGCTTGCAGGCACAGTTTTAGCAGGCTATACTCTTTCCTGCTCCAGTCGTGTTATGTTTGAACTCATCGAATACTACGACAGTGCTACTCATTGATCTGAAGCAGGTATTGCTGACAAAACTGTGCAGACCAAATGCCTTGAAGAAAGTGATCCTGTAAGTTTTGATGAAGTTGAATAAAACCTGTTACACATTTCAGACAGCATAAAAGACAGCAACTGAAAGGACAGTCCAAGGTGAGAGGACAGACACAGTGACAGGTTCCTGTATGTACGCATACATCTCATGTGCACAATGCATGCACAAAAAGGATTATGCACACAAATCTAATTGTGTAACCACAAATTTTGTTATGCACATAAAAAAAATATAAATATCCAAACAGAAATCTCATTGCACACACAAATTTGATTACACACTCATAAAGCAAGATACATCCAGATGGACGCGCAAGTCATTAATCTGATATATTGGCTCCTTAAGTGACACTATCACACAGAAATACTGAAGTAGATCAGGTTTGGTCCAGTCGTGGAAGTGCAAGGTCATTCCAAAACCATAACCATTATTGCTTGCTTTGCTTTTGTTTAGCTCTCTCAAGATCTGACGCGCTTGAAAGAACACTATGAGAAAAAGATGAAAGATCTTATGGCAAATACAGTGGGAACGGTAGAGCTGCAGCAGCTAAAACAGAAACACGAGCAGAAGGTAAACTACCTGAGGCTCACCTTGTTCGTCTGTGCTAGATAAAGTAGTCCCAGTCCTTCATCCTAACTCCACGTTGACGCGGCCCCTGCATCCCGCTCTGATGTGAATAACCTCTGGTGGTGGTGGTACTGGTGATGGGTTTGCAGGAGAAAAAAAAACAAACCTGCTCATTCACCTCCTTTGTCTGCTGCGTTGACCTGCCTTTGTTACATGTTCATGCATCAGAGGTTTTCTAAAGGATTTTACATTTCGGGTGTCTTTCAGCAGCTTTTTTTTTAACACATTGCTAACTGAGACACCAGCAGCATCATTCACTGTTGGTTTTTTTTTTTTTTAAATGAGTGTTAAAACAGGCCTGTAAAGGCAGCTGCTACAAACTAGGTAATCTCATCTGATGTCCCACTTACTATCATTGCTCTGTTCCCCTGTTGTCTTACATTTCGTAATATGTTTCACCCTCACTCTAACACTGTCCTACGTGCAGTCGCTGTTAACTGTAGGTTTAGATCAAGAGAACTAAACTTCAACTTGGATCTCAATTTTTAACTATGTCCATACAAACACTCCGTGTCGCTGTTAACATGTGGTGATTGCGTATTGTTCTCACCGAAGATGCAAAAGCTGGTGAAGGCAGCTAAGGAAGGGACCAAAGACGGACTTGAGAAGACCAAAGCTGCAGTCAAGAAGGGACGCTCTTTCATCAAAACCAAGTCCTTCTGCCAGGGTAAACGGCTCGACTTCTGTAATAAACACTCCAGCTGGACACACTTTAACACAACTCTCTAGTTGGTAAACTGCTGTATACTTTGATCAGATGATTAGATTTTCTCCTCTATGTCTGTTCCCTCCTCTAGAGCGGAAGTCAGCCTGTTTTGAGGACGAGGAGTCTGAGCTCTTCATCGAGGTGGACTGTTTTAATGTAGAACCGGTATTATGTCCGGCACCTGAAGGTCTCTCACAGCAACAGGTAGCTCTTAAACAGTTACCCTCCATGCTGTAGCACTTTTCACAAAGGAAAGGTTGCAGAATGCTTGTAGACGTATGGTTTGTTTATCTCCCTCCGCAGCTCGTGAGGAGATGCATCCTGGGCTCTATATTGGAAAGTGAGAAAAACTATCTCGACGCACTCAAGAGGATATTAGAGGTCTGCAAGTGCAGCTGCAGTTATTGCTTCATTTAGGGTGAGGTGTTGGCTATTTTAAGTAACACTGTCTTCTTTCGCAGCAATATGAGAAGCCGCTGTCCCAGATTGAGCCTCGACTGCTCAGCGACAGGAAACTAAAGATGACCTTCTATCGAGTACGAGAGATCCTGCAGTGTCACTTCCTCTTCCAGATTGCGCTGGCGAGCCGAGTGGCCGAGTGGGACGGCTTGGAGATGATTGGAGATGTTTTTGTAGCGTCGGTAAGGAGGCACAATGTAACGCATCATATTGGATGTCATTCTCATACAGACACAGATTCCTGCAATCTGTTCTCTTCTACGTGCCCCCTCCTTTTTGTTTTTGGTTGCTTAGCAACAGTTAGATAAACAATCCAGTACAGTCCAGACAAATTTGTTTATGAGCAATTCCTTTCGACCTTCTAATTTTTACAAATCATCCCCTCAGACAAGTGCAAATCAGTTTTGTTTTTATTGTTTTTGGCCTTAAGCGAGATAGCTTTGAGTGCCTTATAGTGCCAAACAGATTTGTTTTGCACCCTTTTGTGAAGTTTAAGTTACGGATATTACAAGATGTGATGTTTCAAAAAGAATTTCAAAGATAAGAATTTTAGATCTCCACATTACATCTTTGTATAATGACATTAGAATCACAAGTTATGCGACCCGTGTGAAGTCTGCTCTGTGTACAGTCTCAGAATGTGAACCATATAACAACAAGAATTCACCGTAAAGGTTTATTCAGAAAACAATGGGACAAATCCTCCTTGTTTAGTATAATATTGGCAAAGCAAAAACCCTTTACAATCGGAATCACATCCACCAATGGATGCAGCTCTGTCTATCCACTGGAAGCTCATATGGATCTATTTAACCTTCAACTCTCAGATTAAAAAATGACCCACTCCTCCAACGAAGCCATTTCCTCATAAACAACTTCTCAGACTAGAGAGAGACAGTGCTGCATGTAGCTGAGTAGATGGAGAAAGTCAGATGTGAATAAGACTTTATTGTGTTTTCATAGTCGGCACCACAAATAAACTGAGCCTGGTCCTGACATACAGAAACGTATTACCTTCTATGTTATCTACAGTGCAATAGTGTGCTTGACATTTAGAAAGTCAGCACAGGGGCATGGTTGCATGATTTTCTGTGGGCACTCAGGTGCTTATTAAGTGAATTATTGTCTCTCAAATCACAGCCGGTGTCACTGGAAGTGTTATTGTCCCTCTGTGTTTGCCTGTGATGGACTGGCGACCTGTCCAGGGTGTATTCTGTCTTTTGCCAAACTGTAATGTTGGATCAGTTCCAGTCCCCTCTGCTCCTGAGTAAGACAAAGTGCTTTAGAATATATATGAGACTCAGCTGTTATTTGATCTTTTTTGGGATCTCTAACCTTGATGACGGTGGCTTCAGGACCCAGTTGGACACTTTAAGTGCCCTGATAGACGCTGAACTTTAGACGCTTTAGCTGAACTCTCTGTGACCCCTTAGTGTAGAAAGCTGTGTCAGTTCAGCCGAGGGGAATCAACTACGACAGGGAAGCTGTTTATGGATATCAAGGTGTACAGTACAGGTATACACAAAATCAATGTTTCTATGACTTCATAACTTCAATCATCTGCTGTATATAAATGCTGCAGAATGATGGACAAAATACATTGATATTCTAAACATTCAGTATTGTTTAATAGTCACTATATCCAGTAGTTTTGTGTTCCTCCCTGCTGTTTCAATAAATCAGGAGCTGAAACTGACTATTCACAGCCACTAAACTGTCACACAGCTGTGAATCATTTAAACAGCATCCACGGTCTATGTGGGTCAGCTCTTTCAACCAGTTTAATGGCGAGAAAGCAAGAAAATGGAAAGTGTTGAACCTAAATGTTGCGACTCAGAGTTTCCAGGGAAAATATATTTGTCATCAGAACCTCCATCAGCTTACAATGTCAGTCTTTTCAGAGAAAATCTACGCCCAGAGGGTGACTGACCCTCAAATGTTACCCGATCGTCTGCAGTTACCTGCTGGTATGACTTTGATATGATATCCATGCCAATTTCAAGTAACACTTGCTTCAGATTGACTTGAACAGATGGAACTTCAGACTGTTTCCTTTGGGCTTTTTTATTTGTCCATTCATGGCTTCATTAAATTCCACTGGATTTCAGATTAACCAAGGGGAAGAAAATATTGTATGAATTTGTGACATTTGAAAATAATTAGTATTTTCTATGACAAACAAACCCAGAAATGCAATAAAAGCAGATCTACAAAACATTTCATGTTCATGTAGGAACTGATGGACCTGCAGATTTCACTTCATCATAACTCTCAAATCATGCCAGAATCACACCAGAACAACACAAACTAAGGTTACAGAAAGACAAAAATACGTCTTTATTAAGAGAAAAACTATTAAATTGGTGTTCTAAAAATGTTCTTTCCATTTATTTTTGTAAAATACCTGAAAACATATTGACGAACTGTCTTTACATATGAGCTGAAATAAAATTTAGACTGTATGTGAAACTATTTGCAAATACAAGCTCAGCAACATGTAAAAGCAGGACCCTGTGTTGCTGAGTAACATTCATTTATGGATTTAGCACCCAATAACAAAATAAATTGAAACACTATCATATCTAATAGAAATTACTTTGATATGTTACAAACCATATTTGCATTTTGTCATATGTACTAATAAAAGAATCGAGAAGTTCAAATAAATCCACCACATTGTGTGTAAATCCACATCAAACAAGTAAAAGTTGTATTATCTCAGTTGTATCAGTGACATTTTAAATGCTTCAGAAAGATAAATCTGTGTCTCTGCAGTTTTCCAAGTCCATGGTGCTGGACGCTTACAGTGAGTATGTGAACAACTTCAGCACTGCGATGGCCGTAGTGAGGAAGACATGCGCCTCCAAACCGGGCTTCCTGGATTTCCTCAAGGTTTGAGAGAAACAAGCTATAAATCTAAAGCTGAAACTTTGATTTGATTTTAACCACTTACGGCTGAAATTCTTGCTGACGGCGACTTTAAAGAAACCGAATGTGACGTTTCACGGCAATTTGTCATCCACAGCACCGTCAGGAAACCAGCAGTGATCGAATGACTCTCTACGGCCTGATGATGAAGCCTATCCAGAGATTCCCACAGTTTATTTTGCTCCTTCAGGTAAAATAATCTTCAACCCGCTTTACAGTAAAATTGCAGCACAGAGAGGAGCGTGCTGTAAACTTTTCTACCAGCAGAGGGAGTGCCTCACACATTGAACTAAACCCTCTGTTTATTAAAGCACTAACCTCAAGTGGAGGAGGGAAATTCTTTTGAGAGGAAATTGTTTCCTCACTGCTTTTAATCCTGCCTTTTTGTTCTCAAATATTTAGTTTTTCTCTGCCAATCTCAACCAAAATTTAGAACTGTGTGTTGAATTCCTTGACACAAGAAAAATCTATCCAGTCCAATCAGGATAACAAGAATGTCCATGAGCATATCATGCATATCATATAGAGTTGCTTGGCAGTTTCAAACATGTTTGACCTCTCTCTTGCTCATCAGGACATGCTGAAAAACACGCCGGTGGGTCATGCAGACCGGCTGCCTCTGCAGATGGCTTTGACTGAACTGGAGACACTGGCTGAAAAGCTCAATGAAAAGAAGAGGGAGGCCGACCAGCGATGTGAGATCCGTCACATAGCGAAGGCCATGAACGAACGCTACCTCAATAAGGTCTGATTATTTCCCCTGTGTGCCTTAACACTCAGCCTCCCCCTCTTTTCTTCTTCTCTGATCTGTAATTTAACAAAACATAACAGTGAAGCCAAACGCAGGCGTCCTCCGAACAAGCAAACCTCTGAGAGCTCCCTGTAAATTCTCAGCCGTCCCTCATGAGGGTCCCAGACCCCAGCTTAGAAACCACTGCGTTAACGTCCATTAATTCCCTGGAAAAGTTGAAAACTTTGTGTTTGGTTGAGGAAAGGCAGGGCAGGTTTGTTTCTATAGCACCTTTCAGAGACATGGCAATTCACAGTGATTTACAGGGAAACACATTAAAACAAGTTGATTAAGAATCTTAATCTTAAGCAATTCAAATTTTGAAATACTTTAAAACAAAGTAATTAATCTCCATATTTTGTTCTCCATTTAGGACACAAAAATGAATTCCTCCATGCTGGTTCAGAAAGTGGTGTTAGTTGATCGTGTAGTCATCGCTCAGTCCCTGTATAATTTTTCTGGCTGTTGTTCTTAGCATATGCCGTGGCAATTCTTTTTGTCCCAGCGTGGGCGGCCATCAGGCACTTGGGCTTCACAATTTCTACCAAGTACTCTCCTGACTCAGTGCCATATTTTTAGCGCATAGAAAAGCACAATATGTGCGCACAACACCAGCTCTGCCCCCCCAAGGTATAATTATTTGTCTATCTGCAGCCACCCACTGTGGCCTCTGTTGAAAAGTGTTTACAACATAGCCTACATGGAGCAGATGACTCCTTTCCCCGTAGCCTTTGATTGCTCAGAGACACTGTTAGTATTTTTTTGTTGTTGTTGTATTATCTGATCCAAAAAGAGGGATTTCACAGCAGAGAGTGGCAGAACGCTGGGGATGGAGGTGATAATGACTGATGAAATTATTGTGCCTTCACATACTTACCATTCGTGTCACTTAGCTCCTGAGTAACGGCAGCCGCTACCTGCTCCGCTCGGACGACATGGTGGAGACGGTCTACAACGAGCGCGGGGAAATCATTAAAACCAAGGAACGGCGCCTCTTCCTCCTCAATGATGTGCTCATGTGCGCCACGCCCAACATCCGGTAGGAACGACCACGTCCCAGACCTGCGCTTCCTCTCTCTCTTTAATTTGCGCCTCCTCCTGTCACCCAGAACAAACACCCTGTAATCTTCCAACCAGTTATTGGACGATTCGAGAAAGTAATTGTTTCGCGTGTGCGTTTTGTCTGGAGGTCGTGCTTACATCACTTTGCCCTCTTTGAGGCAAACTTGGTCTTGAAGGGAAGTGAAACTCTCAGGTCTTGCATGTGAAGGAGGAACTGGTGTCCTCGGGATGACTTCTGACCGCAGCCCGTCTCGCTGGCGTATGGACCCATTGTGCGAGGAGAACCCCATCCTGAGGCTTTTCAGCTTCTGTGCTGTAATTGTAGCGTTGCTGACCTCCACATGCTGCTTCTGAGTGTATTGTCCAAAACGAGCGGCATTTATATTTCGAGGAGACACATTTGTGTTCACATGAACAAAGTTCTCACGCCATCAACCAGAGTTTGTGACATTTTTTTATTTTTTCTCTCCTCGGTGTAGATGTCAGGACGGCAGTGGGAGTGTGAGTGGAAACGCTCCACCTGATCAGAAGTTCCTCTTGAAGTGGAGTGTGCCTTTGAGCTTTGTGGAGGTGCTGGAGTTCGGATCCAGTGAGGACATGGCGGACAGCAGCCGCTACCCCGCCCCACATTCCGGGGAGAAGGTGGTGATCAATGCTAAACCAAGTACGACAAACACTCATTTATTTGAAATCTGCGGTCCACTTGCATTTTGTCTCATTGTTTCTGTCTTTAATCTGGCCGAGTCGACTGAAGCTTGAACCATTTATCAGACATGGCAGCAACGTAGTAAACTGCTGCGCTTGATGATTGTTTACAGGATGTCTTTATGTCTTCTGACAAAAGAAAACCCAATGATTGCAGCCGTCAAAAGAAAATACCATCAAGAACTAACAATAACATAAACAAAATAAAGAGAGACAATGAATTAACACAGATTAACCGAATAAGAAATATAAAATATGATAAACTAAGACTGAATTAAACTGTATTAACCACATGTCATAACAAAAGCATGTGAATATTTGACAAATTTCTTTGTCCAAAAGTAAAATCCAACAAAAGGTACAGTATGGATGTTTTAAGTCATGCCACTTATGCACGGGGTGGCAGTAGAAAGTGACTATTTCTCAGCGTTTCGGCCCACATTTCCCATTTGTACTTGTGTTAGAATCTACTGTGTCTTGTGTTTTACTGTGGCTGAACTCGGGAATTAATTAAAGTGACTCACTGCATCATCTTGTGGTGGGAAAGCGGTATTGCAAGAGAGATTGGGTGTTGGCGAGCTGGTGAACTCGTTCACTGGTTGATTTTTTTGCTACGATATGAAAATTATTTTAGGGATGCTTTTGAATGAAGACATTAAACTTTCACTATGATCCCAGTGACACCATGAACACATCCAAAGTTAAAGACGACACATATTATAGAGAAATCTTCACAAACATCCAGAACCTTCCTCAAGGTGTGTAGCCATCCACCTCAAGCACAGCACTGAGAAATAATCATGTCTTCCTCAAACAAGATAAATAATAAATGACTAGATTGTGTTAATCCTGCTCAGACAAGTCAACCATTCATTGTGTGTGTGGTTTTTTGTTTTTTTTCCAACCCTCTGGTCTTCTGGCTGCTGAACGCCATGATTTCAGTCTTTCCACTGAGTTCTCCCACTAACACACAGCTGTTCAGCCACTTTTAAAGACCCAGATCAGACTAACACAAAGAGAGTGTATGATTTTGTGGTCACAGCGCTGCAGTTTTTATTCCTGTGTATAAGTTAGTGCTCAGTTAATGGCAGTGTGCGACGCTGCCGAGCTGGTGAGTTCTTTAATACAGTATCATGTCTGGTTGTGTCCAAGGATGGATGTTTTCAAATAGAGGTCACCAAATTACACATTTGCACTCCCATTTTCAAATGCTGCCTGAAGTACACTGAGTAATATTAAGCCTTTATCCACCACAGGGGTCTGCAACCTGCAGCTTTCAGCACATTATGTGTAAATAAAGTTATTTTTAATTTTGTTGCACAATAACTCTTAGTGCAACATGTTGAAGCTGTGTTGCTGTCATTTCAAAGCTAAAGATATTTTGCTGCTCCAGGGAAATTCTCTCTGGTGAGAGGCGGACAAATATAGCCTTTTTGATGGTGAAGGCTACAAACCTCCTGACCCGGCAGGTGTCACGGGGTCACGTGTGAAGCTCAATGAATCCTGCAGGGCTTCTTTTAATTGTAAAACCTTTTCTTGTCGTGAACTCTTTGAATTTTTTTTCTTTCCACACTTTGGCAGCATCACACGCCAGCATAGTGGCTTCCCTCTCTCTTTCTATGTGACTGTGCTGTATGAAGAGTCCAGCCATTAGTGGAGTTAACAGATGGCACAAGCAGACCCGAGTAACATCTGGTCTGACTGAAGGCTTTTCCTCAGGCTGCGGCTGACTGCTCACATCATCGTTTCAACCTGTTGTGTTAATACAAGTGTCTACAGTTTGTTCGCGGCTCACAGGCCTGAGGAAAGCCACATGGGTCTGACTTTTAAAGACAAGGTTGTTTTTTTCATTAGATGTCAAGGAGTTGAGTTGAGATCATATGTGTTGCACGCCGCCGCAAAAGGAACAGTTTGTTACTTTGATGGGAACAAATTACTGCAGAATCAACAATACTTTCTTTCACTTCTCTGAAACTCTTTTTTCCTTTTTTTTTTTCTTTCAACCGAACCAACTTCAGCTCTCTTTGTGTGTGTGTGATTGATCTTGTTTTACTGATATTGGTGGCTCCAAGACTTTTGCATGCTTATTAGGTGGTGCGGCCGTGCATGAGTGTGTGCATGCGCATGTAAACTAATGTTATTTGTTTCAAAAGACTGATTGTTTTGCATGTTTTTAGTTGGTTTGCGTGTGCATGTGTGCATGCTCTATTATTACTAATGTTATTTGTTCCATAAGACTGAACATTAAGTATGTTTTTAAGTTTGTGTGTGTGCACGTGCATGTTACTAATGTTAGTTATTTGTTCCAAAAGATACTTTTTTTTTTAAGTTGGTGTGTTTGTGTGTTTGACCAAATACTTGAGAGTCTTACACTTGTGATCATGTCAAACGCTTGGTGTGCGCACACGTGAGTCTGTGTGTGCAATTGTAGTTTTTTATATGTTTTTGTAGGATCTAGAAACTGAGATTATTACACTTTTGAGGTCCAGCATGCATTGTGGAGACCAAAATACATTTGTTTTAGATATTATTTTAGGGTTACGACCCTCTGTGTGCATGTGTATGTTTAACAAGTGTAAACAATTGCCTCTGAGAGTCTTTTGCGTTGAGCCAAAAGCAGCTCGATGGGTGCATGAAAAGTCTTTTTGCTGCGTTCATCTCTTCTCTCGACACACTGACCATTTTGACTTCCATTTTTCCGTTGCTTTTACAGCCAGAATGTAATTTGTAGATGTATTGTTTGTTTTTCAGCAGTGTGTAATCGTCGGGGTGACCGGTCAGCCTCTGAAGATGCTCCAAGGCCCGTTTTGCTAGAAAGCTCTTGGTATTTGGCACTCTCACAAAGAGCCATTCAATTTGTTGGGAATCGGCTTGAAATGAGTTTCACAGTGTGATGTGTGGGAATGGTCACTTCATTCATTTCCTTGATTGTTTGTTTTTTTAGTTTTTTGTGTGTCGTTTGGAACAGACAAATTAGAGGAAAAGATTGTTTGAAATATTACTATCATATCTTCAGATCCTCTTTTCTTACACATTAACTGAGTCTTTTCTAAATGGAAAAAAAATCCAGATTTTTCCTGCCGCTGTGCCCACCATCAGGCTCTCTGGAGAGGTCTGTCCCACTTTTTTTTTAAAACCACTCCTAAAGGCTGTATTGACACAGATATGTTAGGACAACCTGCAAGAAGAGTCATTCAGCTTTTCTGTCCTGGCCTGCTTTTATCCTCCTGGGTATCAGCCTCCAGAGAGACAGATGAACCCTGAGAGTCTCATCCACTCAGAAACTTTAAAAGAGACAGTAATAAAAAACTACTGCAGGTAATTTCTCATTTGATCTTAATATTAGTAAATCAAGAGGTGAGGTTACTTTAATTTGATCCAGTGGCATAATGAAGTACAATCGGAGGTCGCTCAGGATGAAAACGTTGGCGAAAGCCAATAACCATGTTCGCTGCAGGAGGCGGTGAACTCGTGCTCATGCATGTGTGAAGATGACAGAATCTCTCGGTCAGGGAGTAGCCTCTTGTAGACAGAGCGATTCTCACAGAGACCACTTTCAGATGGGACATTCAGTGATGTACAAACAGCACTGAGGTTTCCCCCGAATGCCCAGTCAGCGAGGCCTTCAGCAGCGGACCGGACTGGGTTGCCATGGAGCTACAGCACCCAGCCAGAGTTTAGTGGCTATTGTAGAAAAAGACGAAGAGGAGGAGGAGGAAGAGGAGGGGGGAGGTGGGAAAGGGAGGGGGAGCAAGAAGAATGGCAGCAGCAAATGGAGCCGAAGGCATTCGGAAGCCAAACACTCTGATGCAGTTTAACTCTATATTTGCCGACGTGCCCGTTCATTTGTTGTCCTCAGTAATGAAGATGATTCATGCACCGAGATGGTCGGAGCCAGATTTTCAATTTGAAAGCGTCCTGTTCTTGTTAATTGGGCCATTTTGGAGGACGACCTCAATAATTTTTTCAGTTGGCAACTTTGGCAAAATGACAGGCATCCTCTGTGCGCACTGCCCGCTACTCTGCTTGACTTAATATCGATATGAAACAAAGAGAGCGTCGTGATCTGTCAGACCTTCAACGTGTAACGTATTTTGTGTATGCACAAAGCAAAGCGTTGTTTTCGGACAATTCAAACCTACTTTTGTTGCACCGAGACGAGAGGCAAATGCCTCCGTCCCGGTGCTCTGCGGCAATACATGGAGTACGGACACGAGCATAGAACCAAAATGTAACCTGACATGCAAAAACAAGCAGTTTGAGGTGTGTGGCCTCAGAAAGCTAATATTGAGATTGAGAGTCTGTGCCAAGTTTGCAGAGCTGTCACCGCTCCCTGTGGGAAACCAAGTGATTGCTCTGTATTGATCTTTGTCTATGTCTCTTTTTCTGAATGCTTGTCTCATCGCCTCATTCATCGCTGGCTGAGTTTGCAAATTTCGACATCTTTTTCTGACTGTTTCTTTCTGCTTTTGCATTTCTACTGTCTCCCCCGCTAAAGTTTGGGATTACAGTCACCGCCACAGTTCACACTTTTCAAACTGAGCCTCTTAGAGTTTTGTAGTTTTAACACGTCTTTGTCTCTGTGCAGACAAACTGTACATGGGCCCAGGTCAGCTGTACCAAGACCTGCAGAACCTCATTCATGACCTGAGCCTGGTCAACCAGATCTCCAGCATGATCAGCAGCCTCAAAGGAAACTATCAGGTACAAAATGACAGCACTGCATGAGCGGAATCTTAATCTGTATGCTTATATGTTTTCAAAAAGGAATTGCTGTTTGATTTCAATAATTGTATTGATTTTATCCCCACACTTTCTAGCAACAGTTTCTGTTTCAAACCATGAGCACCTCCAAGCTAAATTGTCCAAGTCCCATACAAACTGGCTTGAGTTGAATTGTATACATTTTTTTTTTTAATTAATGTCTTCACTCTGTTACGAATAGCTTTGGAACTTGATGTGTGTCATTTAGCTATTTAGTTTTTCATCAAACTGCAATGAAGAGCATGAGGGAAGGCAGTCAGTACATGTACCTCACTGTAGGGGGCAGTGCTAAGCAGAGCTATTTCCTCTTCATTTAAAAATAAAGTCATGACCCTGCATAAACTGTAATAAAGCTTTTCTCCATCAAAAAAGGGATTAAAGATTAAAATAAACCTATAATTCTGTCTCTATATGTAAATTCACACTTCCTATATTATTAGCAATAGATATTTAAAATATAGAATACAGGAAGTAATGACAAAACTTAATTTTAACAGAAAATGTAACATTTCAAAAGTGAGGTGAATGTCTGAGCATATTATGAATGACAAGACTCAACTTGGATCGCAGAATAAAAACCTACATAACATTAAAGGATGCAGAGCATGTGCACTGTTTTTATCATAGGCACTCAAATCTGACTTTTCTGATTAAATGTACACGGCCTTGTATATTGTAGCAGGAACATGTGGGTAGATATCGTCACAAAATGTGCAAAACAGATAAAAGAAACAATGAAATGATATTTATTTATTTATATAGTGGGATCCACTATAAATTTGATTTCTGTACCTCTCAATTATTTCAATCATGTCCTCCAATCAACCACACAAATTTGCACAAATCGAAAATCGTACAATCTCATATGAACTCTGCAGAGCCTCCAAGTTTTGTTTTCACAATGACTGGTTTTATTCTCGGTGCCCATGATCCATAGAAACAGCCATGTGTTTAATGCAACTATAAAATGTTTAGCTTATCTGAGCTGATATTAAAGCGAGGAAAAAGCTGTCAGTACCTCTGCCTCGCTGTAGGGGGCAGTACTGAGGACACATTGGTTTATGCTTGTCCCGCTGTTGCTTTTCATCCAAATATTAACTTAATTCTTTTTTTTTCAATCATTGTGATGAGTACATTATTTAATAAATCACTACATTTGAAATTATTTGAAATGATAAGATATGACATCTATTGATGACGGTATCATATAATCTGCATATTTTAAATGACATTTCTACATAATTCAAAATAATTAAAAAGCAAAGCACATCAGGATAGTTATTATTAACTATATTTGTAGCTCTGACTTCAGAGTCGACATTTTATGTAGGAGTTAATGGAGCTGAGAAATACCTACAGTCGAATTTCAATGGCATATTTACAACTTAACTTCATTATTATTTGGCCAAATTCATACTTTACTTATGTGAGGATAAATCTGACATAAGATATAACCCACAATCTGCAATCTAAGCTGACAGTTGAATTGTAATTTTAATCTCATTGATGTATTAGTCAATTTGGCTCTAAAATTGTCATTGCCTTACTTGCCACGAACCACAACGTATCAGGGAATATCCAAATATTTCTTCAATGTAACTAAAGACTTTAAAATTACATTCATGCCACATGTTCAAAAGCACATAGCTGTTATGTAGGCGTGTAATATTGGAGCTGAGGAATGCACCCACGTAGGCAATTTGTCTTGAGGAGCCTCTCAGCGTCTCCATTTGCACCGTCCGGGCCCATCATATCGTGCGGCCACACACTCGCACACAAGCCCGCCTGTACTGGCGGGATGGAGGTCCATCTCGCGGAACACAGCAGGAGTGTGTGAGGCTGTGTTTGTGCTGCGCTGGTCGGCCTGTCAGAGGCAGAGTGGGAGGCAGAGAAACAGAGACGCTCTCAGAGGGACATGTGTGGACGAGAGCGAGAGGGATGGTGACTGATGCAGAGGCAAATGGAAGGGAAAGAAAAAGGCCGCCAGTGATATGTGTGAATCACACACTGCCAAAAATTTCCTCAACAGCAAATTTCACATCTGAAATGATACTGACAGTTCTCTATCCGTTTTTTTTTTTTATTTTCCCTCCTGTGTACAGAATGTAAATCCCACTGTGGCCCAGGACTGGGTATCAGGCCTCCAGAGGCTCATCCTGAAGAAGGAGGAGGAGATCAGGGCAGCTGACCGCTGTAGGATCCAGCTCCAGCTGCCTGGCAAACAGGACAAGTCTGTGTTTTTTTTCTCCCCCCCCCCCACACACATTTTAAACATACCTCTTTAGCTTTGGCCACGTTTACAAGACAAGATCAGCTGGAAGCGAAAAACAATCGCTGTACACACAGAAATGTCTGAAATACTGGATCGGTACTTTATTATCCCAGAGGGGCAATTAAGGAGACTGCACAGCAGCAAGACCAACAAGTGCAGTTTCCAGTGACTCACAGCAACAAAAACGCCACACAATTTTACCTTTTTAACCATGAAAACATGTAAAAAAAAAGGCTTTGGTTTTTCAGTCTGTACCCCCCAAAGCGTCATGTTGATCCTACGTTCATCATTATCCCCTTTTACCCTGCTTTCTCCTTCTGAGCTCCCCCTTTATGACAGACTGTTGGATATTTAGTGTCTGCAGAAGCTCTAATCTGAGGCATTAATCACAAGAGTGGAAATGTACATGGTGTTTACAACCAGTCACACACTCTGTTATGGATCGCACATGGTTCCCCCCAAGGGTGCGCCCCCTTTTGACTTTTCCACATGAGCCGTGCCCATCTGTCCCCCTCCCTCCTTCACTTCCTCGTCCCCATCGTTCCTCCCTGCCACATTTAGCCGGTGAGATTATCCATGGGTATGTTTGGGAACACAGCTGTGCCTCGCGCATTTCTTCCCCTGATCCCTCAATTGCAAAACACAACACTTCTCACCATCAGCCAGTGAGACGAGAGCAGTATATTTTAGGCGTCTGCACCCCCCCCCCCCACACACACACACACACACACACACACACACACACACATCCTGTCTGTGCTCGCTGCCTATGGGCCTGTTAATGGACATTGACGACCAATCGCTTTTCTGTCACTGTCTGTTTCCTCAGTCAGCATTGGCTCGGCAGATTTATTTACCATTCAGCCCAGAACTGGGCCTTCTCTGTTGATGTTATTGGGTGTAAAGGGTGCTAATTACGAGACTCGTTCGACTGCAAGAGTATTCATTGACATGGCTGCTTAGCGAACATGAAGATCCAAATTTAATAGGTCTTCTTCTTCATGAAATGACTGTGTGAGACCTGGCAGTTGAACGGATTACATATATTTTGTGTTTATAATGAAGATAATGTAAGAATCTCTCTTTACATTTTCTCACATCTTGCTTATCTGTTTCATTATCTTTGCTGGCAGAATGGGTAAACCCACATACTTCAGTGCAGTGTTCAACACACTCAGCCCAGCCATCAAGCAGTCATGGATCACTAACTTGCAGATGGCTAAGCTGGCTCTAGGTACAGTATTTTTCTTATTTATCCTCCATCTGTCTTTTACAGCCTATCGAATCGTGTGGATTGTGTGTGTTTTGTTTCAGAGGAGGACAACCTACAGGGCTGGTTCTTTGCAGAAGATGACGGTAATCAGATTAAAAAACAGAAACACCCTCTCCTGCTCCGGCAAATGCCCGTCGTCATGTCGAAACTCCAAGAGTTCAAGGTGAGGCTGTTTTATTATTAGCTTGGTTGCTTTGTACCACCAAGGTCAATTTGTCATTTGGGTCAAATTCGTTCAGAGCGATGTTTGGGTTTATTGTAATTTGCATTGACTGAGCAACTGGAGCAAAAAATGACTTTCTCTCTCTCCGGCTGGTTGTCTCAGTTAGTGAAGGCTGATTCGATTTGTCCCAGGCAATCTCTAGTACTTAACAGATTTCAGTCTAGCACATCAAATCATGCAGTATATCCTGATGAACAGAAAACACACTGAACTCCACCTGTTGTATATTTATTTGTATGAGTTTGTGCTCGTCTATTTGCTACCAGCTTTGGCTGGTTGATTTCAAAACAGTCCAAATAAAGCAAAGGCTACAGATTTGACCCAAACATCATAGATATTTGTCTGTTGTCGCCCTGATAGACAACCTACGGTGAACGACTGGATGAAGAGTCAAATGAGAATTGAGAGCTCTGACTTACCGCCTGTAACAGATGCTGCCTTTATGTACTCGCTGACAGTGCAAATTTGTTAAAAAAAAGAAAATCATTGAAAGAGACTTTCAATGCTTTGCTGCTACAATGGCCAAATGCCTCAAAAAAAGTTTGGAGGATGTAAAAAAACACAAAAAAAAAGATTTGTGGGATTCCTCTAAACACACAAATGCCACAAGGGGGAGGGCTCTGTTCATGCTTTGCGAGTTTCGTTTTTGTGAATGGAGGGCGCAGGCTAATGTTGTTATAGTCTTGTGCAATGGAATCAACTCGCGTCCATCATGTGATTCAACTTGAGTTTTCATTGTGCAATCTACACACAGTAACCTTAATGATGTGCCTAAATTTTACTCGCCTCATGTCGTACAGAGCGGCTAACTGTGAACTTTGAAGATCGTTAAAATCCCAGTGTGTAGCAGGCATCGATTTGCACCGCTTGAACTCGTCATATGATGCAGCCACATTCACATATAAGCCCCTTCGTGGTGGTGGGATGGAGGTCCATCTCCCAGAACACAGCATGTTCTGATATAAACCTAACTTTCTGTTGAGAGGAATATGTTTGTGAAAACACAGTAATGGGGTGGTCACACAGCTCGTGGCGCTTCATGACATCTTGCAAAAACATGTCCGTCTACCGGTCAATGACCTCATCGCCGAGACAAAACAGCTGGTGGAGCTTTGTGTCAGGCCGGTTAGCTCAGTTGGCTAGAGCGTGGTGCTAATAATGCTAAGATCGTGGGTTCGATCCCCGTACCAGCCATAGCTTTTAAAGTTGCTGTCGGACTTCCCACTGATTGCAAACATGTAGATTTGACGCAATAATTTCAGTGTCTTATAACCGCTATACTTTGTGCGAATTTCAGTTGTCCTGAATGAGAGATAATAATAGTGAGAGGTTTGTGGCTTCATATTTGTTCTTCCCTCTAAATCAGTGGTCCCACATCACACTGTCAGACTCCTGATCAACTGACCAATTGAGATGGTATTTGAATTGATGTATTGATCAGTGCGACACTGGCACTAAACCCATACAATGACAAAACGCTTTAAAAAAATGTTTGTAGGATGAAAAACAAAAACTTTGGGGGGTATTTCTCTCCAAACACATAAATGCCACAACAGTTTTGCTTTTGTGGATGGATGGCGCACGCTTATGTTTTGTTCTTGTGTTTTTGTGTTCTTGTGTTCTTTGTTCAGTAATGTGATGGTCACACAGCTCGTGGTGCTACATGATAGCTTGTAAAGACATGCCCGTCTACAGGTCATTGACCTCATCGGTGAGGAAAAACAGTTGGTGGCTACATGTGTCAGGCTGATTAGCTCAGTTGGTTAGAGCGTGGTGCTAATAACGGCAAGGCCGTGGGTTCGATCCCCGTACGGGCCGTAGCTTTTAGAATCAGTCTTCCCACTGACTACAGCACGTAGATTTCACACTTGAAATTCAGAGTCTTGTGCCCGCTAACCACTACTATTTAGATGAGAATCGTCGCCATAACTTTTTTCTTGACTTGGTGGTCCTACGTGACACTGTCAGACAGCTTCTTGTATGGCCGTTGTCTTCGACTTGTGACCAAGGACAACCAAAATTCTGTCAGTGTCTGAATTTTGGGGTGATCGTCTCACAGTGTGACTGCTGCTACAACTTATGTCAACTAACTAACCAAAAAAATGAATGCAGTATGGAACCATGTACTGATCAGGGTTAGGGTTAGGGTTAGGGTTACACTAGGGCTACTCCTAAATAGATGCTTTATGACTGCAATGGCAAAACGCCTCCAAAAAAAAGGATGGCGGATGTAAACAAAAGCTTCCGGGGGGGGGATTTCTCTCCAAACACATAAATGCCACAAGGGCGAGGGCGAATGCTTTGCTAATTTCGTTTCCGTGAATGGAGGGCGCACTCTAAAGACATTTTATTCTTGTGCAATCTCCTCGACTCGCGGATATGGTAGGCTACTATTCAGCTTGAGTTTTCATCGGGCAATCTGCAGACGGCAAACTTCATGTTGTGCCCAAAGTTGATTTGATTCATGTCATACAGTGCAGCTGTGAACTTATAAGATCGTGTGTAGCGGGCATTAGGATGTGATCTAGTTGAGAGCCAGTTGATCATTACAAGTTGCTTAACGTGTAGGGATAAAACAGGACTGCACATTAAAGTTTCTGCTTGATTTCTGTCTAAGTCTTAAATCCATTTTTTGTCATTTTCCATTAGACTTGAAAGCCTCTCCTCAATTTGAGCAGCTTAAACAGAAGCAAATTCTTGTAAATAGTGAGAGATTTTTAAATGATGGGCTTAAAACAGCTTCTTTCAGGCAACTTTAACCACCTTTAAATCTCAGCAGGTAACACATCAGAAACACCTGTTATGTTAACTCATGTGACTTCTTCTTTATGTTTCTTTTCTCATCTGTGGCAGGTGGAGTGTGCTGTTCATAATCCGGAGCCCCACATCAACACAGAGAGCACAGCAGACACTCCCGTTGTGGGCCACGGATGTGTCTGGGTGGGTTGTGTTTTCTTTCTCCTGCATCTCTGTTAAACATCTTCCATGTTGAAAGTTTAGTTTGGTTTACTTTTCAGCAGGTTATGGAATTTAACCACTTCCTTCAGTCGTCTTTTTAATTCGTTATTAGAGCAGATGATCAATTTGTTACTGTTTTCGTAATCTGGGTTTGAAAGTTATCGTTTCAGTACTCAATTTATATTCTGAAAATAAACACTTCCTCTGAGAGCGACCATAATCATTACTAATGTTGGGTTTTGCAGCGGCGGGTCAATTAAAGACATAAACACTTCTCTCAGTGCTTATTCCCTAATATACAAAGTCTTGCTCAACAGATGAAGACAGAGATTTTTGGTCGGCCTTTGTTGCTTCTAACCTGAATGAGTCAGAATTTTACCTTTGAACTCATAACATTTGTTTTTAATGGATCTTTACTGACATGATGTTAATGTACACATACTTATGTCAATAAGCTGATCTGTGGAGGGTGTTTCCACACGTAAAACATCTGGAGAGCTTCAGCTGTAATTGTTTCTGATTGTTTTCTTTCATTTGTCTGGTTTCCTGGATCACTGACTCGCTGAAAGCTGTTGGACCTGATTATTTTCTCCGATAATTGCATTTTCCTTACCACCGTACCGGCGCTTTCTCTTTGTTCAGGTTGCGAGTTGCACCAACCAAATGGGGCAAATCGCCATTGTGGCCATGCAGAACTCCAGCCCCAAGGTGACGGAGTGCTTCAACGTGGAGTCCCGTATTCTCTGTATGACTTACGTCCCAGCTGAGCAGCTCCAGGAGGACGGAGAAAACGACCCAGAGAACAGTCACGTCCCCCTGACCAAGACCACTGACACCCCCAGTGTTTGTCTGGGCATGGAAGAGGGCAGGTACCTCAACATTCTCTTCTTGTGCTTGTTAGACACTTTCAATTTGAACAACTCATAAGTCTTTATGTGTAGTCCTTTGTACATCGTCACTGTTGTACTGCGTTCTAAAAATGTGTGTTTCGATAAAAATTATGGAAAACGCTCTGGGAAAAGACATCCCCCTGTTCCCCGTGCTGAAGCCCGAAACAGATAACACTTGTATGTAATTATTTTATCACAGAGAATAACCTTCTCGAATTTGTTCAGTGATTTTGATTATTATTTATAGTATGTTTCATTAATCTTTATTAGACTTAAATTAATTATTACAAAAACACTGTTAGGTGAGGCACAATGATATGACACTAAATTAAATCACATACAAACTAAATTACAACGTTATATGTAGGTAAGATCATTTATTAAATATTCCTTCTCTTCTCATTTCCTTCCCAGCATCATTGTGTATAAGAGCAGCCAGCGGGCCAAGAAAGTCCGCCTGCAGCATTTCTTCACTCCAGAGAAGTCTACTGTCACCAGCCTGGTCTATAGGAAGCATTGTCTGTACGCCGGCCTGGTCAGCGGTTCTGTGGCCATCTACTCGAGATCACCAGGTGTGTGCGCACTTCTTAAAGACTTTTCAGTATCAAGTGTGTCTGTAATGATGTATTTTCAGAATACTCCCTGTATTATATTTGTTGGTTCTCTTAAACGGCTGTAATTAGGGCAATTATGAGGTTGAATCACTGTTATTGTGCCAAACAGAAATGGATTCATTCAGAGTTGGTTTGAAAGGTTCTCGGCTGACTGCGTTAACGTGAATATTTAGTTTACACTAGTCCAGAGTCCTGTGAATTAAACCATAACAGACTGCAGTGAGTTTATGACGAAGAGCTGGAGCTCTGTGAAGTGGTTGTTGGATTTAACAGCTGAAGATCCAAAGGACTATGTTTCCAAGTGTTAGAGGGAGAACTTCAAAATTGAAGCATTTGGTTTGATTTTGAGTTGAATGAAGGTAAACTGTGTGCGTTTATGCACAGGTCAGACATCAGTGTGTAACGAGAGGTCAGGAGGTCGAGGCTCTATTTCCGTCTGCTCGGTTGTCCGAGAGAAGCCGATCTGTGCGCGCTGCCCACTTTGATTCTCCTCTTCCTCCTCCATGACGAGCAGCAGAGACTCTACGCTCTGAGCTCCCACAGTTTGCCACATTCTGGGTTTTGTCCCGTCTCCCATTGGCTCTCAGAGCTGTGCAAACACACAAGTCTCGTCCTCATTCTGCCTCTTTTTCTCTCCCTCATTGTGGGTGAGGGTAAGTGCATTTTCTGCACAAGCTCCTTGTAATTTTCCCTGTCTGACATTAAGTGTGGGTATCCCGATGTTGTCATGCCACCACTACTACACGCATGTTATATACCCTCAGAGACAGATACTCTTTCTTTTGCTTGCCGTCCCAAAGCCCTAATCACATTTCAGCTCTGTTTGGTTTGTGTTTGCCGGGGCGACACAGAAAAATCTGGACAATAGCCCGAGGGGCAGAAAGACATAAGGAAAAGTCGCCCCACTCCTCCCCCTGTCATGCTACGGTTCGAAACATGCAGAACGTATGTAACTGCTCAGGAATTTTCGGAGTCATTCACCGAGGTTTGGTGCACATGTTGCAACATTTCCGTCCCACATCAGCGTTACAGAATGTGCCGGCAGTTTGTCATTCATCACTATTTTCGTGTTACATTTCATCCCAGAAGGGCAAGTTGCCTCTCGAGTTTGATATGCATGATTTCTGAGCATCAGCGACTCTGACACTGTCACTGGAGCAAAGTGCTCAACGCTGGAATGATGAATCATCCCGCATACATTGGCGGGGACACTGTTCCTTCGGCTTGTTTTGTGATGCGGCTCAGCTACTGTGTCACAGCGACTTGCTCTATCTGTGCTCCATTAGCATTTAAAGTAGAGCCGTTCTTCACTCTCTGGGGAACAGGCCGGCTTGGGAGAAACACTCAGCTTGCATACTTTGATGTTTTGGCTGTTGAATGATGAAAGAGATGAAAGAGAGCCTCACAATGAATCCGGACATGATACCAACTATTTAAAAGTGCAGTATGGGAAATATTAGAAATGTCACTGTTGTGCTTTAGGTGACAGCAGTGAGTCACTACCCGTTTGATTTTAGTCATTGTTGCGTTAGTTTGTAAGTTTCTTTTTTTTTAATAATTTCTAAGCGCTCCAGCCTTTGTTTTGTTTATTTTTCAATCAGCAGAGTTAATGACGTGAAGAGTTTTCAACAAAAGGAGCATGAAATGTAATATTTCTTTCTCTGTGTCTCAATTTGCTGGTCATTTTGTTTTGTTCCTAGTTGTAATATGTTTTGTTGGACCTCAGCGGGGGGGATTTGTTCACCAGATGGGTCAGTTATTGCTAATCTACTCTGTATTACACACTTTGGAGGAAACTGTACAATGAACCGGTTAAAAAGAAATTTTGTGGTTGGTACTTACTGCTAAACTCCAGTGTTGCTGTTAGTACAATTTGAAAAAAAAACAAAGCTTGCCATGACACACTCTTCTTCCATCATGATTGAGAAACAGCTCGTAGTTTCATGTGTCAGGCCGGTTAGCTCAGTTGGTTAGAGCGTGGTGCTAATAACGCCAAGGTCGCGGGTTCGATCCCCGTACGGGCCACAGCTTTTGAAGTTACTGACACACTTGTAGACTTGACGCAATAAATTCAGTATCTCATAAATCTGTCTTGTCTATTCTTGGGATGTGAAACGGTTTGACAGCCACGCATGTAGAAACCTGATAGCTACTTCATCAGCTGATCATAGAACAGGTTGAAGTGTTGGTTTTTTTTTCTTAATTGCTGTTTAAGTTCCTCCTCAAATTGAGCTACGTCAACAGTGAAGCGAATTATTTGAAAAAGTGAGAGATGTTTACGATGTGCTCCAGCTTTTCTTGCGGTTACCTTTAATCCATTATTTAAGACTTTAGACAGACTGGGGCTCGCTGGTGAGCTCCATAACGTCCGCACTCATACATACAATGTTTGGCTCTCTTGTCGGCTTCATTTTTTTTCTTTCGCTCTTCAAGCTCCTTCTGATTGGTCAAATATTCTGACGTTGACGTCCGTGAGTTTGCATTAAGTGCTAAGTGAGAGCCATAATCTGACAGTTCATGCAAAACACTGTTGGGATGCAGTTTCCAAAAATATTACCTCAATGCTCTTTCTTTCTCTTTGTTTTTACGCATTTTTGCTGATATTTTGCTGTTTAATTCTCTCAGCTGGCTGAAATTTGACGTAGAATCAGATTAAATGTTTTTGTGTTAATTTGTCAAAGATTATTTACCTTTGAACCTTAAAATAAATTTTTTTCTGTTCCATTTCAAATGTAATAAGCCAAATAGCATGTACACATTCTATATAATATTCAGTATGTATAGAGTATTAGTAATCATTACATCATTTTAGATTTAAGCCACAAAAATGTCAGAAAGAGTCACCTCTTCTAAGAAAGCGTAAAAGAGTCATAATTCTCATCACTCCAGTTAAATGAGAGAATTCTCTTCTAATGTCGGCTTATTGTGTAAAGTTCTGAATCAAAAACTCTCCATCATGTAAACGCCTTCAGTGCAGACTTACTGGAGCAGTATTAACACACCGCTCAGTTGTTGGTGAAGTTGAGGCCCAGTTCTGCCACGCTCACTATTTCCCGTTTGACTGAGTGTGTGAGATGGAGAGAGAAGAAGGCAATGATTCAGCAAAGGTCAGACGTCACAGTCAGACAGCGAGAACATGAACTCTGCTCTCATCCATTCAGCCGTCCCGAGTCGTCATCTGCTGTTAGTTGCAACCTTATCAAACGCAGACACGCGATTGGTCGGCTTCATCGGCGCTCATACACACACACCGACACACTTTTTGCAGCTGGCAGTGACATGATGGACTGCAACAGTTTACAGAGTGAGAAATGTGGGCAGAGAGGACTTACATAAGTCTGCAAGTTGGCACCACTGTCTTTCTTCTTTTCTTCTTCTGCTCCTTTCCCTTTTCCATTTCCTTTTCTTCCTGAACACTCACCTACACAGTGTGATCTCTGCAATAACACACACAGGCTGTTGCTGGAATGCTAATCCCACCTGACTCCCTCAATGTGAGATTACCCTCACTTCCTCAGTCATTACTGTACCTCTGAAAGAACATCTCCCCCCTCAATGCCGCCTTTGTGCTTTCCATTAAGCAAACGTTATTGGTGAGGCCGCGTTCACTTCCTGGCCTCTTATTTGTCAAAAGGAGAGCTAAAGAAATGTACCTTTTATTCTACTCTGGGTCCTTGCAGAACAAGACACTCCTGTTAAAATGCATGAAGTTTGTTTTTCTTACTAATATTAACGAGGTCTAAAGGTCTCACATCAACTTAAGCCGACATATATAAATATGTAAAATCAGTGGATAAATGTAAAAACCTTAAGAAGTAAAGTGTAAAAGGTTAATAAAGTTAAGAAATGTCGAGATAGATTTAAAATTAGTTGTTAAACATACATTAGTAGCAACAGACTAATAGACCAAGATAAAATAAAATATTCTTTTTAATGCAGGTCAGTCAAATTCAAGCTGCTTCACAGAAGATCAACGCAGTGATTTTAAGACAAAATAGGAAAAGGACAATAAATGCAACACTTTTACAGTGTATTCTGAGAGCTATTATTGAGGTTGATGAAGTCATATCACGTTATTAGGGTGGGTTTTTTTACTCATACCTGCTTTCATGTTTGTCTTGATAGAAACAGATTGATCATCATTTCGAGTCAAAAAAAGAAATGGCAACAACTTTCCAACCTCTGACGTTTAATGAAATAAATCTTATTTTTTATGGATATTTACGATTCAAATGAGAATCATTTGAAAACACGTATTTTCTTAAGTAGAAAATCTCCTCAGACAGCTCATGGGCTTCACTCAAAAGACGTATTTATAGACGTAGTTAATGTAGATATCAACTGTAAAAGTACACAGCACTAAAACTCACTCTACACTCGAAAAGGAACATGTAATTATGCAAATATTATGATGGATTGATACATGGATGCATGGATGGATGGACCAAATCATAAAACAAAATAAGAATGTAAATTAAAATGCATTTAAGACAAGGCAGACTTATTTTAATTCCATCGCAGATCTTCTAGATGTGAGCTGCTTTATTAACTTGAAGCTTTTGGTCTGGTATTTTAGGTGGCAGACCAAACAGCGCTTTATAAAAATCAGTTTGAAAACATTTTCTCTTTTTTTTTGTCTGTTTTCACTCTCAAGCGTTTCATGTGTTTTTTGGGGTTTTTTTTTTCATTGTGCACAAAATCCATTCTAAACTATATCTGCATAACAAAGCCACACTTTGCTCCTTTTACAACCACACTAATTGCATTTTGACCACAGAACTGCACCGGCTGCAGAAGCGTGAGGTTTCTAAAGATACTGTTGGGGGTGGTGGTGGGGGGGGGGGGGGGGGGGGGGGGGGGTGATCGTAGAAACGCTGGAGGTGCTCGGGCACATGTAGAACTGAGTGTGTAGGAGGTGTGTGTGGGCTACAGCTCGGCTCTGACTAATACTCCTCAGCCCATCTATATTCATAGTGAAGGATGCGGAAACCATCAATGGCCACTCTTCCAGCATTAGCCGAGATATAAATGCAGATGACCTTCGCAGGCGACGTTTATAAAGACGGAATGCCCATTGCTGTAGGGGACAAACAATTTCTCTACCCGTTAAATAAAACAATGCAACAAGTTTATGTCGCAATAAAAGTAATAGGATGCTATGAAGCCGGGGACAGCTTTATTGTGTTTCATCATATGCTTTTGGTGTAATGTGTATAATAGAAATGTCCAATTGTGTTTAACTTTTTATTTTTATTTATTTTATTTGTTTCAGATGGGTTGTGGAACTGTGACAAGCCCAAGTTACTGAAGCTGGGAGTTCTGCCCGTCAAGGCCATGCTGGCTGTGGAGGAGCACCTGTGGGCTTCATCAGGGGGACAAGTCTTCATCATCAGCACACACACGCACTGTGTGGAGGTACGTGATGTAACATCGGCCTCACCGAGCATACACATTTAATCTCACCTGGGTGTTAGCAATAAGATTATACCATCCTGATGTCACAGTGCATATTCAAAATTACAACGTTTTCTTTTCATCGATGTCCCACAACGGGGAGTATATCCACTTTTATAAATTTACAATGACATGATGTTTACAGAGGATCGCACTGTTTTAGTGGAGGTGGCGGACAAAGACCTGAAGCGTCAGAGATCGGTGACGCAGCAGTGAAATGTGGCGTCGTTACTGGCATGGTCGCTATACCGCGAGGGTGAATTTGTGATGAAATGCCCGGAGACGTCTGCCAACATTCGTCTGCAGAGAGACACATATGCAGCTGGAATTTCAGACGTTTCTGCAGATTTACCAGCTGATGTACAGAGTGGAGTCATTTGATCCATTTTTGGATTAAAGTAACTTAAAGGCCAAATACATGAAGATATTGGACAGTTCACTGTATTTTCACCAGCAGGCCTCATGAAAACTGGTGTAATACTTGAACTTCTTTCGACTTGCGTATTATTTTACTGGTCTTGAGATTGGATTAGGCTGCATGTGGCCCCTCCATTAAAATCAGTGTGACACAAAAGGAGCTGCGAGCGGGTTAAAGTGCCTCATGTCTTTTCCAAAGTTTTTCTTCTCTTGTATCCTGGAATATAGATGGTACTCTGTCAGTGTGTGTGTGTGTGTGTGTGTGTGTGTGTGTGTGTGTGTGTGTGTGTGTGTGTGTGTGTGTGTGTGTGTGTGTGTGTGTGTGTGTGTGTGTGTGTGTGTGTGTGTGTGTGTGTGTGTGTGTGTGTGTGTGTGTGTGTGTGTGTGTGTGTCCTGGTTAAGGGAACGAAAGCACCTGTCATGACTCCAGGAATAGTAACGTTCCTGTGACATGCACTCACTCATAATCTGTTTAGGCTCATTAAGCTCATTATGTCGGACCACCTGCCTGTCTCGCGCTCCTCTCCTCACTGAGGACTCACAGTTAGTTCAGAGAGGACAGACTGGCAGTTAGAGAGCAGGGCCGATGCACACAGGGAGAATTTTGAAGAAGCGTGTGGGAGATGGAAGGTAAACGACCACGTTTTCAAAACGAAGAACAGCTCTTGTTCTCTTATCGCTCCACTCTATCAAAGCTCTGTTTAGAAACACTTGAATGGACTCCCTAGCCAAATATAACTCCACCCACATGTTAGGCAATGCTGTGTGACATTATGTAATCCCAGCTTGTCTCTGCACATAAAATTCAAAATCGCATCCTGCAAGAATTTGAAATCGCTCTTCTCAGGTGAATGAAAGAAGATCTAAAGTTAAAAACGTTGGACACAACGTTTACTTAATTATAGATATAAAAACTAGCATACCATATCCAGATAAACCTCCGATATGAAGTTGGATGCAAACTAATAATGTGATATATCCAGTGTCGTCCCATGTAATTTCTCGCCGTGAATCTGGTGCATAATCAGGAGGTCTCAGACATAACAACCGTTCACAATTTACTGAGCTGCTGCAGTCTAAACAGGCTGGGACAGATTCCTGTGGGCTCGCTGCTGCTTCTGTCCAACGGTCTAACATGTGACCATGTAAACAAGTTTAACCACAGTTTTCCACTCAAACTACGTGTTTCGTCCTTTGTGGCGATCAGATTTGAGATTTTCTTATTAACCCGATAGTGCCTCGCGAACTGGGATGAGAGTGATCGACCCTCCTCTAGGGGGAACACGATCTTTGATTATTGGTTTTTCAAAGTCCAAGATAATCAATGCTGCCAACTCACAAGTATCGAGTGAAAGTCAAAACATTTAGTCTTAAGTTCACACAGTATTTATTCTTTCACACCACGTAGCTGGGGTTTTTTTTTTTCTCACGTTCAAACGGCCTGTTTAACAAATTAGCTCAATTCTTTTAGTTTTCATGCATTTTGCGAACAAAGAATAATTGAGTGGCATCAAGTGCAAATAAGAGTATTTAACTGAGGGTTTTACATGTATTAGACTCTCTTTGCTTGCGGTCGCCGTGGAGGGTTTGGACAGAGCGTTGAGCCCCCACAAGTACTAAATAAAATGTGGCAACATAGAGTCGGACATGTTGGACCATTACAGAAAGAAAGGGGGATGCAATATGGTAGATGATCTGTCACAAAGTCATAGCGAAGGATTAAAAAAAAAAAAGCAGCAGAGAATATTTCTTATCATAAAGTCTATGATTAAAAGTTGTGGGGAGCCAGCTCATTAAAATGTCTCACAATGATAATTCCGGTCTTTTATTAAGATAAATCACACGTCACAAAACATACCATGGCAACTTAACGCCGGTGAAACAGGTGCAAACCAACGGCCATAGGGCTGAGTACTCCAATCACATATCTGATAATAGAGTCATCTCACTGTGATGTTTCAATCAGGAGCCTCATGTTGACTCTCCTATAAATAAATAAGTTGCAGCTTTAACTTGAAGGCGTGTGATGCTTTTCTAATTAAGGTGGAAGGAATAAAGATTGGAGTCATTCCTCTCTGTTCTCCGGTTTCAATTTGCAGTAGATACAGATGAAGTGTCTTTTATCAGGAGCGGGGCTGTACGTGGCCCCTGAGGTAACATGTGTTTGACCTCCCTGATGCAGAGGCAGCTGGAGGCCCACCAGGAGGAGGGCATGGTGGTGTCCCACATGGTGGTGGCCGGCGTCGGCATCTGGATCGCCTTCAGCTCCGGGTCCTCGCTGCGCCTCTTCCACACTGAGACGTTGGAGCACCTGCAGGACATCAACATTGCCACACCCGTCCACAGTATATTGCCTGGTAAGACCTACGACTTTTATTTTGGTTGAACTGTGTTTGCCTTTTGCACTTTAAACTGCCTGTTTGCCGTTCTTACCAAGAAATAGAATTATCCAGCCCAGCATTTGTGCCGTGTGACACATGTCCCATTGCCTCACGCCACCTTCGCATTCTCAAAATGCCGCCTCTCTGCAGGCCTCTCAGTTATTAGCTGACATCTGTGTCGATGCTCGTCCTCGCCGTGTTTGTTATGGCTCGCTGTCACGCCCAGGTCCTCGTTTTTAAAGCTCCTCAGTGTAAACAAGGAACCTCTCGGTTTCTGTCTTTTCAGTAAGAAGTGTCGACCTTGAACTAATAGAGCAAACAGAGAAACCCAGGATAAATTGTAAAAATAAATAATGGATCATCCTTTTATGAGCCCGTCCAAAAATATCACATTGAAGCGCAGAACTGAGCCACAGCCATGAGACCTGTCAGTGGTGATAAAGATCATAGAAAATGTGGCAAATCCACTGGAGTTAAGTGGAAAAATCCTTGTCATTTCAGTTAACTCAACACCCACAGACATTCAAATAACATATTAAACACGTCGCACACGTGTCAGAGAGCATTTTTCTTTCTGTAGTCCCATTGTCCAGTGATATGCAGTAACGATGTACTTATCCTTATCAGTGAGCGTAAACCTCATGTATGTGAATGTCTGTGTTTAGGGTTTTCCTCTCTTACATCATCCCACCTTTGGTCTCTGTCCCTGCAGATGTAAACCTGTCATTAAGCTGCTGTGATATCCGCAGTGACACACAAGGCAAATGAGCCATGACTCAGACGGGCCTCATTGTCGGGGCTTTGAATAGGAAAACAGAGCTTACAGGCTGAATGAAAAAAAACATGTTTTTAGAATAATAAAAAACAAAAATTATGAAGTATTTCTACATCAAATATTCTTAACTGGAAAACAGTATTCATGACTATATGACTCCTCTTCCTCAAAGTGTTTTTACAATAATATAAATTATTTACTCAGACATCGTTTCACAAGGTCTTTAAACTTCAAACCAAACCTCGCAAGACAATATTTTCACATTTTATTTCTTGTTTCTTTGGCTTGTAAAATGTTGCCAGGTCAGATTAAACCAACATTTTTAAGGACAGATATCTACTGTATGTCAGTGATCTTTACAGACATGATGCAGATCACCGCTCCAGTCAGACGGGCTCCCACACTTCTCAGGAAATTATAATTTGGAGAAGTGGAATCAAAGACCAAGCAGTTCAGCAGTTCAAACTGCAGCAGTTCAGATGCAGAAAAAGGAAGAAAAGAATAAAAACATTTTAAGAAGCACCACTGTAAAAACAAGACATGCAAAATCCAAGCTGGGAAAAATGTCAAGCACTGTAGACGTTATTTGTCGATTGCAAAAAGAAATGGTTTGATATGAAAATGGTGTAAATAAGTCATCAGAGTCGAAGACCGTCAATGAAAGCTACCGATGGAGGACAGAATCTGGTCCATCGGTTAAAGTTTCCCTGGAAAACAAAATGTTTGTGAATAAGTAAGAAAAATAAGATCTGGTTTTCTGGAAAGAAAGAAAAAAAAAAAAAGAAAAACAGGATATAGAATTGAAATTGGAGAGTTAAACAGCCCACACATAATGATGATGGGTAATTCTGATTGGATTAAAGTCATTGAAAAACAAGACCCTCAGTGAATAAAGTGTATAACAGCCGGCTGAATGTAAAAAAAACTCCCATATCAAGTCACTCGTAAATCCTGTTCACATCAAATAAACAATCACTCAAATAATTTAAGAGCTTAAATAAATGGACTTTATGTAACCTGGTGATTGCTGTCATTCCAATAAATAATGTCATGTTTAGTTCGTCATATTTAGGCTGAACACTGTTTCTCATCACACTGAGCTTTAGTGTGACCTGCTGCTTCCCGTCTCGTAATCTGTGGCGTTATATCAGCGTGGCCTCAAAAGCCCGAGTCTCTGTTTCAGCTGTTGAGTAGAGATTTGTCCTGCCGGGTTCTTTGTCCTCTGTGCTGAGTTATGCAGAGATCTGTGGTTTGGCACGTACGTCCTGATAAAGTCACTGTGAGCCGTTTTAGATTAAAGCATCTTGATTGTTGCCAGGTTTTGGAAACCGGGTGTTAAATTTCATTCATTTATTTATTTATTTATTTTGCTGCCCAAAATAAGGTTTTGGAGGATTTTTTCTTTGTTGCGATCATGATAGTGGGGGTTTAATCTGAATGTATATCATAGTTTACAAGAAGGTCTTTTTTTTTTTTTTTTCCATCTTCAGCCTCATTTGAAGTACTTCCACGAGGCTAAATCAGATGGATGTTTTTGTCGGTGCCATCAGCTTCTAATAGTTTTCCGAAAATGTTTCTTTAGCCACAATATGATTGAAAATATGTGGGAGAGTCGTATTTTGTGTAACATGAGAGATACTTCTTTCAAATCTCTTTTTAGAACGATACTAGTACTTTACTTCAGTGGGTTTAAATTACAGCAGATTAGATTTGTTTTATAGACTCGGCTGTTTTCCTGCTGATAAGGTGTGAATGTGATATCAATTAAATTCATGCTTCTTTTTTTTTAATCATTTCATAACGATTGCTCTTTTCATCGGGCGCTTCCGCTTCTCTCTTGAAGACCCCATGAAATGATGATATTTGATTATAAATGCAGTTGTTGTAGGTTCTCCTGTCTTCCTCGTGACGTTTTAAATGGATATAGAGTAAACAGTGTGGAGAATAACATTGATAAACATAGAAACTAAAAATGTCACATAAAGGCTTTTAAACCTCGCTGCGTTCTTATCATTTTATAATGTTGTGTTTTAAAGATCCCATATTATACAGTTTTTCAATCATTTCATATAGGTATCAGAGGTCCAACAACATTGTATTCAAAGTGTTTTGCCAAATCCAGCCTTTGTGACGGTAGAATCATTTTGTAGAAACACTATTTTTCAACCAAACCACTTTGAACCAGGATCTGACCCAGAAGAAGTTCCTAAAGAATTTCAGACTCTGGACGTTTCAGAAGGGTTAGTTAAAAATGTTGTGTGTTTGAATAAATTCCTTAGTTTAGTCGTATGTGTTACTACCAAGTAGTTAATGTTAGCTCCTGCTAACTGTTGGAACTGTCACACTTTTTCATATTATACTGAATTTATTTGTGAAAGTTTTCATCTACCTGTGGGAGGGCCAAAGTGAGTATCCACTAGCAGAGGGGGTGGTTTTTTCCCTGCATAATGTCATGAAGGGAAAATCTCCTGTATGAGCACAAATTGTAGCAAACAAGAAAGGGAGGTGACAGACTTTCTGCCTCATACACAGGCTATGGAGACACATACTACTGTTAGAACACCATCAGAAAGTGAATTTCGCATAATATGGGACCTTTAAATGCATGTTTACCCACTTTTATTGTCATTATAAATCATTGTATTGACGCCAGAGAAACATTCTGTAGCTGTCGTTCAACAGATCTACATTAATTACTTGTTTGAATATATTCATCCCTTTCTTATTAAAAAAAAAAGAGCTGTTCAAATTAAAGGGCGGGGTTTTCCATATTGTAGTGACACTATCAGTAGCCGATCACACTGTGAAATATACACTCGGTTCAGTACTGCATATGTCCTCCTATTGGACTCAGAATTTGTCAAATGTTGTCTTTTTTTTTTTTTTTTTTTTTAAATCTCCATGACGACAAGCTCTCCTCACTCACTGCATTTCTGTACCGTCCCGCTTTAGTCTGCAGCAGAGAAAACATTTATGAACAGTAGTAAGAGTGAATTATAAGCCCCTAGTTTCCTTGAGGAAATCCCTAATTGCGCGCAAAAATGTGAGCGATGACCCCGCTGCCTGTGGTTTGTACTGTAGGAGGACCTCACTGAGATATCCAGTGTTTCAAGTCACACGTGGAAGTACTCTTTGTCTGACAGATGTGAATGATAAAAGCAGCTCGTTCTGAGACCTCGCTGCCCATACTCGCTAATGGAAGCCATGCGACCTCAGAGGAAGTTGTTTCTGGGACAGACCACCAAGACGTGAAACGCTTTCGTCCTCGAGGCGTCGCCATCAAAAGGCTTCGTTTTGCCTGGAAATCAAACCTCATTATTTCGTCCACACCAACTGGCTCGGCTACTGGACGCAACGAAGATGAGGGATGCTGTTGTGTATCGCGCGCACCATGCACTTTCATTTGACTCATTTATTTTCCCTCCGACCACCCGCACAATGCCCAGGTCTGTTCTGGAGGTTTCCGCAGCAGCGTTTATCTCTGCCTGCTGCAGCTCCAGCACGGCCAACCTGGAATATGTGCTGTTTCTGCACAAACTCCGACGTAATTGGACGTGCCAGGCAAACTGTTCAGGCAGGAGGCACCGAGGCAAAAGCCAAGGTGGGCCGTCTGTGTCCAAACCTGCCGTCCATCGCTGGTGCTTTACCAAGACGTTTGTAACACAAAAGAACAAGAGATTTCAGATCTTTGATTTTCCAGGAAGTTTGTACTATCATAAGACTTTAATACCCGGCCTGTAGAAGGCATATTAAATCGTAGGATTGATCCAGGGGCCAACAGGCGTTGGCTGTAGTGTGACTGTCTGACAGTGGTGCAGTGTTTTTTTCTGAAGGAGGTGCTGCAGGTGGAGTTATCCTTCTCATGTTCATACATGTTGGAGCGATTTCCCTTTTAAAGGCAGTCGACACACAGCCGGTTCATACAGCATAATGCCAGTCGTTTATAGATAACTCAGACCTATCAGGGCATTTTTTGTGTGATACTTTCCATCTGGTGAAGTGAAATCTCATCTGTTTGTGTGTCTTGAGAAGACGGTCCTCCACAGCCTGCAGTGTGATCAGGTCTCGGAGGACGGGAGCCGCTCAGGATCTGCTCTGCTTTGTCTGCTGCTCTCTGACCTAAATATTCAGCCATGCATGAGCTGATGGGAGACAAACATCAAGGGGGGGTGGCAGTAAATAACACCTTCAGTTCTCCTTTGTTTGTGCGCCGCTATTGTCGCCCAACTCCCAACATGGATAGCACATGACCCAGTGTACAAACATGCAGTACCGTAGAGAAACTCCACAGCTCCAGGATGTACTGTAGCGGTGGCACGAAGGCGCTTCTGTCCTATGTTCATTCCGAATAGGGTTGATATGTGTAGAAATTAAGAGATATTTACAGTTACACTCCAAGCAAAGCGCAGTTTAAGGATTTTGGAATCACTCCTACTGTCTGAAATAAATGCTGAATAAGTTCCTCCTTTATTTTGTTATATTGCAATCATTTATTTTAACAACCAATAGTATAATAAAACCTTGCTAATAGTGTAATAACATATTTTATCCATTATCATAATAACATTTTCCAAATAATCTAAGCCTTAAAGTAGAAATACATAAATAATACTGCATTTCTCAGAAAAAAAATTTTTTTTGCAGGTTTTGTGCATATTGCTTATCCATATTAGGTATAGTGGATGGGACGTATATCTTATAAAGGCTAGATTGAAAGAAACCAGAAAATTTGTGAAAATGACCATACTTGGTTACTATGAACGCTAAAACGGCACACAGAAACAAATAACAGCAATTTATTAAAAAGAAAGAAAAATAGAATATCATGTTGCGATGACAATAGAAACACTTGAAACTGAGATATATTGAATAGTTCCACACCTGGTTAAGAGACTCACATAAACTGAAGCAATTAGAAACGCTTTGTGAAATTGAATAGTGCAAAGTACAAAGAGATTCTGAAGAAAAACTCAGCATCTCAAACGGGACCAAAACTTGACCTCCCTGCATTCGACCAGCTCGACTCCTGACCTGAAACAAGCTGTTTCCGTCACATCTGACTGAAGCTGAGAGGATTCGCTGAGAAGTACTGAAGACAATCCTCTAAATCCATGTGTTCCTCAACCAATTTCTAAAGGATCAATGAGATATTTCAGTTTGTACTTGTTGTCGCTATAATATACAGTGTACTTTGGGGCTCCACTGGTAAAGGCTGATACTTTGCCTCAGATCATCAGATCACATCTTCAGCTCAAAGCAAAACTAACTATTTAAAAGACGGCCTTCAAATTCATCACTAAAGTGCCGTACATCTGGACACATGTCAGTGTGCTGTTTCGTAAAGACTACAGTAACCTGAGTGAGTTCAATCCTGGTTATTATTGTCTGATCTTTCTTTTTCTTTTTTTTACGTCCATCATGTCTAATGCGTTGATCCAAAATGCAGGTGAAATTAACTATATCTCCGTGAGCCTCGGCTGTATTTAGCATTAAGCCGCTGATTATCAAACGCTTAGCGTGAGCGCGGTAACGCTGGTGTGGATTCAGGAGCCGCTCCATTAGCGTCAGAGTCGGAGTAATACAGGAAGAGGGTGCAGCCTGCAGCCTGCAGCCACAGTGAGGGACATCACAATCATTCACGACGGGCTGGCGGGGGATATTTCCAGACTGGCTGAATGGCTCACATCATGTATTTTAGTAATGTTGGGGATTTACTCCTCCCTCCTGCTGTTGCTTGTCGGGACTAAGTGCAGATCAAAGTGGCGCTCCGCTGCAGGTTCGGGGCAGGAGGCGGGCCGTGTTGACGTTCACTCGGGGTTTATTTTAGTTCACCCTCTGGGTGGGGAACTCCAAATATTGTGAAAGGAGGAAGTTGGGCAAGGCCCCCCGACCGGCGGTCCGTGTGTTTCTTCTGACTCCGCGCCGTCATTAGAAGCACATGTGGACCAAGGCACCGGGGCCCGGCTCACACTGTACCTGCCCGCGTGGCGTGTGTGTGTGTGTGTGTGTGTGTGTGTGTGTGTGTGTGTGTGTGTGTGTGTGTGTGTGTGTGTGTGTGTGTGTGTGTGTGTGTGTGTGTGTGTGTGTGTGTGTGTGTGTGCTCCCCGGGAAGGGGTCAGCCCTGGTGGGGTTGGGGGTTCAGGCACATAGACTGGCAGTAATTTTTCCCAAAGCTCAAGAGGATTGCTTTGAGGCAGGAAATTCAAGTCGAGCTGTTACAGCAGTAATGACTCATGACAGTCTCGCCTCCCACATAGCAGGACTGGAAAGACTGTTTTTGCGAAATTTAAAAAAAAGAAAAGAAAAGAAAAAAATCCCACATTCTTATTATAATCATAAAATATTAAAGGTCTGACTCAACAGCGTTTGTTGCGGAGCTGATCCCCAATGAAGCACCTGCGTGCCAGATTCCACCCAATAAGTCACTTGACGGAGTCAGCGAGCCTGACTTTATGGCCGTGCCCTCCGAAAGGTGCTGTTAACATAACAATCCCAGCTTTTATGACCCAAAGTGGCTCCACTGTAGTTTTCCCTGAGCACGGAGGAAAGCAAAAGGTCAGGTCAGATTGTCCTGTCGTCGCAGTGTGAATACAGGCAGGGCTCGCTCGTTTGTAACTACAGCATTACGCTTCACTCATTCTATTGCATAACACTTTTGTGTTTGTTTGTTTGACTCCAAGCGGACCGTAATGGCACATTTTTCCCCCTGTTCAGACACTTGAAAAGAGCTGCTGTTATGCAGGCTCCGCTTTACGTTGCCCTGGAGACAAATGAGCATCATAGCTCCAGAAACGCTGCCACACACTAAAAGGATACACCTCTCTCTCTCTCTCTCTCTCTCTCTCTCTCTCTCGCTCTCTCTCTCTCTCTCTCTCTCTCTCTCCCTCCCTCTCTCTCCCTCCGGCACGCCAAACTGTATTCAAACGCTGTGAAGTGATCCATTAACTGTGAACTTTTCTAATTTTCCAGCAGGGAGTCAGTGTGGGAGGCTGTTTGCCAAGCTGTGTTTGTTTATGGACAACAATAAATGGATTCACTGGAGGAAAAAGAAAAAAAGAAAAAGAAAATGGCTTTATTTCATGCGAAGCTAAACTGGTGGTTGTTCCTTGATTTTTTTTTTCTCTGCAGGAAACCAAAGAGTGTCAGTGAGCAGTCTGCTGGTCTGCCACGGTCTGCTGCTGGTTGGCACCAACCTGGGAGTGACGGTGGCTCTGTCGGTGCCGCGGCTGCAGGGCATCCCCAAAGTAACAGGTAACGGCAACAGCAGCACTGCAGCGGGAGAGAGAAGGATTAATGTCTGGAAATCTGTCATTATTATATATGTGGTTGAAAATAAGAATTTAGCTCGTAAAAATCGTCATTTTTAACATTATGTCTGAAAATATGGATTTGATGGACATTTCCTCCTCGCTAAGACGGGATGACACATGCCCCTACCTTATATATTGGAAACTATTTGCTTGACCAGACCAGAACAAGTCAATTAAATCTACTTTAAAATTGGAGTGGTTCCTTTTTCGCAATAGAAATTTTTTTTTTTCTAAACTGTGAGGATTAATCAAAGATAATATGAAGTGGAAGAAGCCGACTGAAGGCTTCTACAGTGAAAAGTTACACATATTTCTTTATATAACCTTCCAGATTATGCATTTCTACACTTATTATGTACATTTAATGTATCCTTACTACAGGTACATACAATTCAGTTTTTAAAATTCATTCATTAAATTTGATTTCCTGTCAGAAAGTACAATTTATATCATAGAAACACTGGTCTCATCACACCTGACTATCCATGCTTTAGAAATGTTTAATCTGCTTTCTAAGCAGACGACATCATGTTGTTACATTCCTACACATCTGTTTCTGTATAGACGTGATCTCCTGGGGTATGCAGAGTGTTTATGTCCTGCCTGAAAGCTTGTACCTGTTCCCAGGTCGTGGCATGGTGTCATTACACGCCCACAGCGGAGCGGTGAAGTTCCTCACCATGGCCGCAGCAGTGTGTAACCGGCCCCCCGGCCCCCCATCCTCCACCCCCTCACTGCAGCCCATGGACTCACCGCAGGCAGAAGGCAGCCTGCCCCCCTCGGAGTCGGGCACCTCCCCCCCTCAGGGTCGAGGCGTGTGGCTGGGGGAGTCCGGCTGCACCAGCATGGCCCTGCAGGACTCCGTGTCCTCCTCGTCCTGCGGCTCCCTGGCCCCCTCCCAGGGCTCCCTGGAGCACGGGCCCGAGGACGGCGCCCTCTACGACGTGCTCCACGACCCCGCCCATCACCGGAGGGGCCGGCGCTCCAGCAAGGTGGACGTCGGCTCTCTGCTGGTGGTGTCCGGAGGCTCGGGCCACCGCAGGGTGAACAAAAAGGCCAAACAGTCCCGGCACGAGGACACCACGTCCACCATCATGATATGGCAGATCCCTTTACTCAACATGTGACACCAGCGCCACGCCGGTACGTTACACACTGTACGCAGTGTGAGGACAGGGCACATCGAGGGACCGTTTACACCTTTTAGTGGAAACGCCTCATTTTCATCAAAACAATTAGATCCACAAATACGAGCCAATCAGAAGCAGAGGAGGGACTACACTTCATATTTCTCTTAATATATAATATTATATAGAGCATTTCAAATTCACTTCACATAAGGAAATCAGTTGCTTCCCAGTGTAAAATTTGAATATTTTCATTTCCAAATGGTGCCACATTCACGAGGAACATACATTTAAATAATGCAGAAGCGACTTGACCAAGTTTTCATGGACGCAACCCACATACTGCTGCTCATCCCACAAATGCATGTTCCTTACGAATGTGGCAGTTTCAAAGGAAACAATCAGACTTCACAATGATAAAGGTTCACATTGGTACAACAAAGAAGTTAAAACAGTAAACACATATTTCCTTGTTTTTTTCCTCGTATCTTAACATAGATAAATAAAAAGTGTTTCCAGTTTTATCCAGATGACCGGGCTTCACAGTGACGTGGTGACACTGTTGCTTCAGAGCTTTATAAACCTTGATGTGTTGATCTGCCTCTGGTGAATGTTCTATAAAGAGGATAGACGAATGTTTATTATGACGTCTCCATCAGCTCATCGTTTTCCTTTTTTCAGATGAAGTCGAGGTGCTGCACACAAAACCTAGGTGTGGTTCTGTTTCCAGTGTTGGGGATCAGCTCAAACGACTAAACGTCTTAACTGTATCAAACCGTTTTCCCGGGAGGCCGTCGTCATTAAAAGCAGAGGATCATAAAAAGCCCTCGACGGCGATGGATGATGAAAACAACAAGCCGCAGACCAGTCAAAGGACAAACTGTACCGAAAGGCCTCCGTCAGGCCTCCCGTAACACGTCTAACACATTTCATTTGTCTGCTGTGTTTTGTGCCTCATCGTGCGACTGCAGTATTTAAATCAGTGTTGACAAGAAATCTTGGACTGTCCTCCTTCAAGACGGTTACGTAAAAGTGTCTGCTGAGCTCAGCTCTCAGCTTCTGGACGGACTTGAACTCATCTGTCCAGTAAACTTTGACGACTGAGGATTACGTGTGCGGGGAAAGTGAGGTCAGAGGGGGAGCATCAGTTCACCATTGAACCAGCTTATCCAGCACTGTTCACTTAGAAAAAGGGATGTTTTCAGAAGGTCTGATGGGAATCTCTGGCTGGCCAGGTTTCTATTTGCAAAGGGAAGAGAGATTTGTGTGCAGGGGGAGCGTTTCTTTTTTCTTTTTCTTTTTTTTTTTCTTTCCCTAAATCGTATTTGTTTCTCACTTAAGGATATTTTATATATAAAAACAAAAGAGAAAAATAAGAGTTATACTTTTGTGACCCTTTCGATGTACTTATGTATATTAACAGATCCATAAACATTTGTTTTTATCAAGCAGACTTGTGTACTTTATTGGAAGCATGCAGCCTTTATTTGAGCACAAATTCTAACTTATTCTCACTCTTTTTTTTGTTTTTCCTTCTGTTTCATGTCCAAACACAATAAAAAAAAAAACAAGGAGCTGACGTGTGGCTAAAGATTTCTGTCCCGCAATGTGAGACGTCAGGAGTTGGTCAGCGTGGCTCTTTTCTTGGCTCCTTCCTAAACCCTGTTCTCCTCTGTGATTGTGTGCAGCCATCGGTACATGCCGGGACTAGCAATGTGCCCCCGGGGGTGGGTGGGTGGGGGGGGCGCAGGAACTGAGCCTGATAGCGCTCTTCCGGGATTTCTCCTTCCTTTCTGCTGCTGCACACAGAGGGTCGAGACTCTCTCGCGACGCCCACTCCGACTGCTCTTGCACAACGCCGTCTTCACCGTATTATCAGCTTCTAACAAAAATAGGACGGGATGATTTCAGGTTGGAGCCGTTCCCACGCTGCAACCCGCGGCTCATCCCAAATACTATCTGATCACATCTTTCTTTTTCCTGAGACGTCGACTTGAACCCGGGGTAATATTTAACTGATATCTGAGCGCCAGCTTTTATTTATTAACTACGAGCAAAGAGCAGGAATCTTTCAGTCTCACTGAATCAACCAAGGACCGTAGTTATCAGTTGTGTTTGACAGCTCTGTTACTGGAAGTCTTTTGTTTTCCCTCCGACCTCGAGGTCGCCGTGGAGGGGGATCACCGAGTCCTTGGAGAGTGTCTGTTGTCAGAAGATTTGACATTAAACACTAAGATGTCACTGGGATGAAAGTGACGCTCCCCCTTGGAACTCGCGTCTATTTTTATGTCCAGCTGTTACTACACGCCGTCCCCGGGGAGGCGAGGCTGTGTGGACGCTCGATACGCAGAGTGTGTCCGTCACACCTGCTTTTTATATTACTAAAGTAGCGAAACATTGATTATTTTCCTGTTTGAAAGATTAACGCCTTTTTAACTCCCCACCATGTAACACGGAGGCCTAATGTCTTAGCAATCCACTAATATCAATGAATAATTATGCGTCAGCGGATGTTTTTAGGGGCCAAAGGAGTAAGTCTTGGAAATTCTGGAAGGATGAATGTCATAAACCTGCTTACACTACTGTGTGGATACTCAATACATCATCTTGTGGTGCAAACTGGTATTGCAACAGTATGAATAACTGGAAAATTTGGTAGACATGTATGTGCAACACATCACAAAGCTATTGTTTATCATTCATGTGGTTTCAATGTTTCTTGGATTTGTCTGTGATGATTAAACCATCTCCTTAATGCTCTCGTTCGTTCTTGCCTCGAAAGGCAACTGGATACGATTTTAAAGATGCTTTCTTTCACGTTCGAGACTCGATCAGTTGGTTTTTCAGGACAAGAATTTGACTCAAATTGAGTCCGTCCAACAAAATCATCACGTTGTACGTTAAGTTTAAAAATCCAGTTGACGGCCAGATTGACCAGCAGTGATGCAGCGACCACGACTGACAGTACGTCTCAGGAGGTGCGTCTGAGGAGAATTCGACAAAGCTGTGGTTTTCAAAGTGCCCTTCCCTTAGGGGGCGCCAGAGGGCTTCAGGAGGGTGCACTCGCTGGAAGACTTTTGGGGTCAGAGGTCAAAAAGCAGCATTTTCCCTACATTTTTTTTTTTTTTTTTTTTTAAAGAAATCATGATGAAAATAAATGAGTAGAGGCTTTTAAATAAGATACATTTGGAAGTTAATTCATTGTAAGTGCAATGGAGCCGAATTAAAAAAAAAGGTTCCGTTCAAGACCATCAGAGTAGCAGTGCTGAGAAGCCCATTTTTAAATATTAAAAACACAAGCGAAGCACAGAAGTTTGGCTTTTTGTTTTATCAGATGATATGAAGCTTTTTATTATTTCAGCTGAATGCATGTCAAGTTCCAAAACATCCATATGATTCGGATTTCTGTTCTTTTCTGCTTTATCTCTTAGTTACAGGAGTACTGTTATATGACTATCAAAGACAGATCCATGTTTGTAGAGTGTTTTACACCTTTTTTTTTTTTCCTGTAAAACCCTGCTAATTATAAACTACTGCGTTATTATGGAGAGCAGCCAGAACTGAAGACACTGTGATAAACTGCCTGCAGGCACAAACAGGTGGTGTGCTCTAATGGAACATTTATTGATTTTAAAATTGTATTACTTTAATGTAAAACCTCCAAGGAGTCTCACTCAGTGTCTGCTATTAATTCACCGTTGCAGAGCATCAGAAAGTGAAATGTTTAAGGCTTTAACGCATGTGGGGCTATGTTTTATGTGATTAAGTTGTTTTTCTCGGGGATTGATGTGGATGAATGTGTGTGTTATCAGGGATGCGGAGTGGGATAGCGAGTATTTTTAATCCCCTGATCCTCCACCCTCCCTGGTACCCGCGGCTGGGATGGTGCGTAAAGGAATGTCGCATCTCTGTGAAGGAGAGCGCACAACAGATGGATGAGTGTAGGGTTAATACCGACTGAAGAGGGCGTGGTTTAGGTCCATAATAACCACATCACTCCTGTCAAGTGTTACAGAAAAGAAAAAGAGACAAAATCCACAGCTCCAGAAAAGCCCGATCTGCGCTCGGTTAATGTGCGCGGCTGCTCTCCGAAGCTGACCTGGAGGAGGTGCGACCTGGAATGACTGCTCGGTCGTCCTCCTCCTCCTCCTCCTCCTCTTCCTCCTCCTGCTGCTGCTCGGATCCCCGGCAGATTTCAGAGCATGAGCGAATGAAAGGAGATCTCCTTCGCGTGGCTCTCGGATCGGATGGGAAAACCCATCAGAACTGAAGTGAACTCATCCAGGAGGAGCGCTGGATCGACGCGTAATCAGGACTGCGCCTTCCTTACGTAACGCAGCTTAGTGGAAAGGGACTGGCAGGGGGAAACCGCTGCTGCTGAGCTGTTTGATCAATGCGAGGAGACGCAGGTAGGTCACATTTTTTCTGTTAACACACACACTGATCCTCATTTTGGATTTTTAAATCTTCTTAAAAAAAAACGTCTCCCGTCGCTTCTGCACTGTTCGGCTTGACATGACCGATGTGGGTGTTTTTGATGTGATTCTAAATCGCCCTTTCGAGGCTGTATCACAGATTAATTCCACCATCAAAGCAACACTATTTGCGCATGCGTTCTGAATGTCTCCAGATTACCACATATAAAGGACAGGCTGGGTGATTATTGCAGTAGGTCAGTCAGGCAGTTTGCAGCCACAAGAAGCTGCGCGTCGGGATTCCTTCTGCTGTTCGTGTCATGCTGCACAGATTGAGACAGATTCGCTCTAATACGTCTTCCTGAAAGAATGACACATTAAATACCACAGCGTAAGAAAGGGCACAACAATCACTGGCAGCTCAAAGTGTTTGGTCTTCACATTTTAAAGCTTCCCAAGATGTTTGTTATAGAGAAAGGGCGCCTCTCAGAGACTGCAGAAGCAGCTGCAGCCTCAGGATTCAGTGTTTCCCTTCTTGTGTTTCCCTTTTCCAGGTGAATTGAGAAGTTCTTTCCATTAGCTCAGCATGATCAGCGAGGACCGTCTCCAGTGAGCGCCGTGAGATGAACGAGAGCCACAGGCTGGGAGGAGGAGCTGTCACCGTGGAGGCTGACACCATCCTCGTCACGCACGCAGACAAAAACAGGAATATATGTGCGGGTTTCGTCCAGGGGATCCTGCAGGATGACCAAGACTTCAACGCTCCCGCAGTGTTCGAGAAGGAATACCTGCTAGATGGAAGGCTGATGGAGAACAACCACGTCGACCATCGTCAGCAGGGCAACAGCTCCTACGCCTCCAGAAATGATCAGCTCAACCGATCGAGCATCAGTGAAAGCCCGGACGTCCTTCCTCGCGCCAACGCCGCTCTGTCCAATCACAACATGCAGCAAAACTGTGCAAGTGGTCGAATCCACAATGGCGCCAAAGCTAAAGTGTCTTATGGTGCAGAATTCTCCTTATGCTTTCCGAGCCGGGCCAGAGAGGAAGGCGATCGGTCAGTCGGCAGCAAGGAAGCCCAGAACACACAACCTCAAAAAGAGCCAGATTTAGTCATCGAAGTTGGCGGGCAGACCATCAACGCTCACAAGTCTGTCCTGGCAGAGAAGAGCGATTACTTCAAAGCGCGGCAGTCTCGCGATATCCTAAAAGTGAAAGGCATGAGTTACAAGACTCTGTCCACTCTGGTAGACTACGTTTACACTTCTCAGATGAATGTCAGCAAGGACAATGTTGTCGACGTCATCACGGGGGCCAAAATCCTACAGATCCCTTGTGCCGTTCAGGCGGCCATGGACTCCATGTCTGAGCAAGTCACTGCAGAGAATTGTTATGAGATTCTCACCATCGCTAAGAAGCAGAGGCTGAGTGAACTCAAGGAGACCGCTTACGGCTTCATGAGCGACAACTTCCTTCAGGTCCTCAAAGATCCCGCCGTGTACGGCCGTTTGACCGGATCCGAACGAGACCTGATCCTGAAGAAGAGAATGGAGGGGAGGAAGACCCTCATGGTCGCGGAAATAAACGATGTTTTCGATCGGGTCGGGAGTCGACCGCCGAGTCGCTGCGGCAGCCGGCCACAGAGTCCCTTGTCAGTCGGGTCTTTGGAGGAGAACCACATGATTTACCATTTCAATGAAGCCGCGAATGACTGGAGAGCCTTGACCGCAATGCCTGACGACATAAACACTAAAGGCTGTGGGATCTGCACCATGTATAACTACCTGTTTGTGGCGGGGGGGATAAAGGCCTATGGAGAAAAAGGTAAAGTGTCAGAAAAGGTCTTCTACTACAACCCCATCACCAATCGCTGGGCTGAAATCAGACCCCTGAACCAGGCCCGCGCCCAGCTGAAGCTGGTGTCTATGGACGGCTGCCTGTACGCCATCGGAGGCGAGTGTTTGTTCACGGTAGAAAAATACGACCCCCGAATGGACCGCTGGACGACGGTGGCTCCTTTACCCAAGGGAGCCTTCGCGGTGGCCCACGAGGCCACCACCTGCAGCGGGGAACTGTACGTCTCCGGGGGCTCGCTCTTCTACCGTCTCCTCAAGTACGACCCCAAGCGGGACGAGTGGCAGGAGTGTCCCTACAACAACAGCAGGAAGAAGTCCAGCGACATGGTGGCGCTCAAGAGCTTCATCTACCGCTTCGACGTCAACCGCGAGCAGGGCATCAACGTCTTCAAGTACAACACCATCGTGAAGATGTGGCACGACTGCGCGTCCCAGAGGCTCGGCAGCCATTTGCCCTTCCGGTGCGCCGTCATCGGGAACTGCATCTACTGCGTCAACAAGAGCCAGACTCTGCAGTTTGTAGTGGAGGAGGAGAACGCCTACTTCGTGGAGGAGCCGCTGAAGGCCCCTCTGGAGGCCAAAGGCGTTCTGTTTCCTTTTGTTCTCACGTTGCCCGAGAAGCCTGATAAACTGACGTAGTGTGTGTGTGTGTGTGTGTGTGTGTGTGTGTGTGTGTGTGTGTGTGTGTGTGTGTGTGTGTGTGTGTGTGTGTGTGTGTGTGTGTGTGTGTGTGTGTGTGTGTGTGTGTGTGTGTGTGTGTGTGTGTGTGTGTGTGTGTGTGTGAGTGTGAATCAGAGTAACACAATGAAACGTGGCATAGCAAAAAAAACAAAAAAACCTGCCATCAGCAGAGGAACTTATCCAGACTCTTCAATGTCAGCTTTTATCTCGGTGTCTCTTTGCCTGCTTCCGATGGAATGTGCGTATTTGCATGGCGAATTAATGCATCTACAGGGTTCAGCCTTAAGAGGAAAACTTCTTTTTGTATCAGACTGTAGATAATGACATGATGAAAGTGATTACTTTGTGTGCTCTGTGCTTCGTTTGGTGCACTTTTATAAGTAGGAGCGATAGTATTTAGATCGTATTAACGAACTGACTTTGGTGACAGAAACAAGTGTTTTATTTGGAAACTGCGTGGAAGCGGTTGGTGTGCGCTTTACGAGCCACGCAGCGCAGGTTCTGCGCAAACAGGGTCAGAGTGTATTCAGCTGCATCGAGGGGGAATCTGACTGGAAGAAGCCGAGTGTTTCTCAAACCGTTATCATCAGTCAAAACAGGCTACTGTGTCCGTCTCCAGTCCCTGCCAACCCAGGGAACTCAATGAGCAGCTAAGAGCTTGTTGTCTGCTAGATGATTTCAAGATGAAGCTTTACAGTATCACAAATCAGATGATTAAAAAGTAAATATGAAACGTATATTTTTTAGATTCAGAACTATTTTCCTTATACTCACAGGTCTAACAGTTATGAGGACATTTGCCAAAGATGACTCTTCAGTCCGACTATACTTATCGAATAAACATCCCATGGAGAAGAAAAGCGGTTTTTTTTTTTTTGTTTGTTTGTTTGTTTGTTTTCCTGAAGCAGTTTTTGTCGAAGAGCGCTCAAATTTTTGAAACTGATGGGATAGTTAGGATCAGAATCGGTAATGTTGCTTTCCAGTTGCCTCCGAACCTGCAATCCTGAGTGTTGCGGGGCAGAAATAATAACCCCACTCAGTCCGGTTTCTCAGGGTGAAACGTGGTGATGCTGTGAGGACAGCTTCAGTTTCAAACGGGGACGCAGTGGGACATGTTTTAGATTAGTTGTAGATTTTCAACTCATAGCTCTGCTACAGTATGAAGTTACACCCCCAAGTTAGGAATTCCGAGCTCGGATGCAACTGGAAAGCAAGATAAACACAGAGACGCACTCACACACCAGGTTATTTCACTACTTAAATCCAAGTTTCCCAGGTCTAAGACCCTGTTTCAGCCCTCACAGGTTCAGTCTTACTCCTATAACTCTCAATAAAGCCATGATTTTCTTGCTTCAGTGCACATTAATCTTTAAATTTCCTTCTTCTGTGTTTTCACCTGCTGCAGTGGCACAGAGTTTTGCTTAGGTAATGTTTGTACGAAGTGTGTGTGTTGGCAGTGGAAGTGATGCAGACAGCTCGGATGTGGTATCTTTGTGTCTTTGTGGGGGGGTGTTTTTAGGTGGTTTGGGATCTGCTGTTGTGGTGGACGGTGACAGTAAATGCAACGCAAGGCGACAGCTTCCTGTTTGTGGCATTCGGAGTGGACTAACATATAATGTACAACAGTCGAAACTAAGTGCTTCAAATAAAATCATTGGTGTCTGGAAGTGATGCGCTTTCCTTCATCTGACTCCAGCTGATGCAGTGTGGGTTTGTACATGAAACAATGGCGCCCTCTACTGGAACAATTGATGTAAACTGAATACTTCATGTTCAAAGCCGCTCAAATCTAATGTTTCTTGCAAGAAGAAAAAAAAACATTTTTGTAAAACAAACAAACAAACTGTTAATTACTCGAATTGTACTCAGTTACCAGATAAAGTACAGAAAATTCTGAGGTAAGCGTGCTTTTGTCCAATATATAACAATATAGCAGCCATTTAATATAATGTACCTATTTAAAATCCTTTTTTTATTCTCTATCCACAATGTAAAAACAAATCACAAAATAATAATTGAATGTAGATGCAGCAGAGACTTTCTCTTCAAATGGTTTAACTTTAATTTTGTGGTTTAAAACTGATTTATATGACTTAATAAGAGCCCCATTTCATACCCATTGCAAAGGGCCTACTGGTCAGCAGTGGTCGTCTGGGAGTTTGTGCTCTGATCTAAATATTCAGAGAGCTTGTGTGTTCCAACAAGAGATGGTAGCATGTAATATCTCCCATTCTAACAGCTCTGTATGTCCTGCTGGAGTGTAGTGCGTAAGGCCTTTAGTCCAGGAGTCAGCAACCTGTGGCTCTTTGGCATTTCTGTAACGGCTCCCTGAACCACAATTTCACAGATTCATACCTCAACAAGCATTTAGTCCTATTTTCATTTTTATTCACGCACACAAAAGTTTTTTTTTTTTTTTTTTTGGAGAGTGGAGACGGTACTTGCACTTGTAAGTCCTCCTTTTCATCCAGGTGGCGGTAATGAGCCTGAAAGGCGCAATCAACTATAATTACAGAAGAAGAAGAAGAAGAAAAAGACGGCGAAGCAGTTACGAAACTAATGAAGAAGCAGTAAAATGTGACGGTGCAGGTGGAGGTAGAAGAGTCGCCGGCTTCATGGGAACACTTTGGCTTCACAGTGCAACATAACGGAGTTGTCATACGAGTGGTGGACCGGACAAAGAGCGCCTGCCGGCCACGTTTAACGGAGGTATGTCGCTGGAAAAACATTAAACATGCTAACACCCATAACACGGCATCACCCCGATATGTCTGTCACTGGCGCGAGAAAAACATATCAGCAGCAACACGCAGTTGTCGAAATTGATGAAATCAAAGTCCATATGTTTCCAAACAATCTGGCATTTGTAGCCATCAAACTGCTTATGCTTCGCTCACTGACGTCCCGTTCGTAAACCTGCGCGCGTGGGTTTCTGGGATATGAAAGATGGCGTCGCGGCAGATCCAGCGAAAATAAACTCCTCAGGAAAAAGTTTGGAAACATTATTTCGGTCAATTTTTTTCCTTCCCTTTAATAATACTAATGGTCTTTGTAATATATATCGTTGGAAAGCCTGATAAGGATCGTGCTTTCGTGGATTGAGGAACATAACTCAGCCTGTGGGGAGAAACCCTCAAAATGTGCTGCAGAGCCGCTGCAATGTTCTCCTGTTGGTTTTCACTCTTGTTAAGAGTTTCTCACTCATATTGGATAATTGCACTGTCCCACAGCAGTAACGAAAAAAACAACACATATTGGCAATTTTTTCCACTTTATTAATTCTACAGTGTCACACTTTCTATAGTTGGACGTCAATCTTTTATGAAGTTATTAATATAAATAATGTTGCACTAACATGACAATGATAATAAAGTGAAGTGTGATGGTCAGTCGACCAATAAGTCCGAGGTAGGGTAGAGTGCTTCTGCAGCTGGGTGGGCTGATTAAGTAAGTGCCTCTGTTGTTTAGCTGGGCTGGGGTCTGTCTCAGGCTCTGCTTCCTCCCTCTTCCTCTTCCTCTGGTGGTCCTCAGAAGGTGGAGGGCTCCTCGCCTGCTCTGTAGAGCTGTACAAGTCTGTGATCTTTGCCATCTTCTTGTTCTTTGGTGTCCAGCTTTAAGAAACAAGTAGAAAATAGTCAGTCAGTCATGTGGTTTGTTTTTAAAAAGGTGATTAATGAGCACAGAGAGAAACTTCAAATAAATACCCGGTGGAACACTCTTGATTCGTCCTCTCTGTCCCAATGTCATTTCTTAGGGTTGGAGTGCTGAACCGAGGGCTGATGTCTGCTGCTCCAACCAGGACAGATCCTCATCAGATCCGTGGACGACTTCACACTGCAAGACAACCAACCATTGAGTACAGCTGCTTCTTCTGTGAGTGCTCACTTGCTAGCTGCCGTGGCGTCTGTCCAGGTGACTGAGGACAAGGAACGGATACTGGAGGATCTCTGCTGGAGTGATTCTTTTAAGAGGATTTATATTGAGCATCCGAGTTAGTAGATCGTTCGGTCACACTCGGCAGCTGGGACGTCTTCAATAGAACTCTTTAGAGGAATCTTTACAAGAGAAGAAGAAAAAAAGAGTTCAGTATCAACGTAAACTTGTGTTTTTCATTCAAACCATAAAAAGACATTTTTACTCACCTCCAGAAGATCAGCCAGAGTTTTGATGGACATTCGGTCGTCTGGATCACTCCTAGTCTCACCTGACTGAACAGATGAAAGATTTCATTTCGTCAACATGCAGAGGACGGTCGCTTCAAGAAAAGAAACAATCTCGACTGACGGACACAGTTCATAGAGAAACATTGAATTTACCTTCAGGGACAAAGTGCAGTTCGGGTCCTTAGAAAAAGCCAACCTGAAGTGTTTGATGTGATATAATCCAGAGCTGATCAGTCTGTCTGGAGGTTTTCCAATCACTGATACGATGCGTCTCATCTGTGGGAGCAGCACAATGTTGGATTAGAATTCTGAAAAGACCAAAGACGTTTGCTCTACATGTTGCCTCCAACTAATAGAAGCTCTGATTTTAAAATCAGTTTATTTACACGTTTATGAACAAAGTGTCTTTGGCATGAAAAGAGAACAGATGTTGACTTTTCTTAAATGCTGAAAGAATCATCTTCTACAACGAGTCCAAGAGGATGAAGTTATTATTTGTGATGGAGCTCAAATGTAACACTCACCATATCGGCTTTATTGTCGCCGTCTAACAGAGGACTTCCTGTCATCATCTCCACTGCGACGCAGCCCAGAGCCCACGTGTCGATGGCCTGGTATAAGGCGCTCCCAGCAGCATTTCTGGAGACCTGAAGAGGACACAAACACAGTTTAGTCAGCATGACTTGGTCAGACTTGAGCTGGACTAACAAGCTGATGTCAGCTGGAGGAGCTGAAACGGCTGCTCCACATCTGCAGGACAGTTTGACTACTTACGTGTACGTCAGCGTCCCCAAGATTGACCCTGTGTGTCGAGCAGGGTGTTTGAGAGCCAATCCAAAGTCGACCAGCTTGACCCTCAGTGGCTGCCGGACCTGATTGACCAGCATGACGTTTTCAGGCTTCAGGTCAGCGTGAACGACTCCACTGATCTTCAGGAAGTCGAGAACTTCACCCAGCTGAAATGGAACAAAAGAATGCTAAATATCATCTGTAGGTCCAATAAGGGGAAGGTTTTACTCTGATTACAGAGACATGAAGACACACATGGATCAACGATCACAAAAACAAACACTTTACTGTGGGTTTGATTCTTTCTCCTCTCTGACTTTACAAAAACTCTGTTATAATGTACCAACAACGTACCTGATGGCGAACAGGGCGACGGGACATCGGTGGAAGAGAAAACTCCTCCATCAACTCCAGTAGACTCCTGTCCAGCCTCTCAAACTCCAGGCAATAGCAGCCATTAGTCAAGACGGCGGTGCTCCAATCCACGATGTGGAACTTTTCACTTCCCAGAGGTTTTAAGGAATTCAGGATCGCAGCCTGGATTCAAAGCAAGTGGAATGAAATGTTCGTCAGTGTTCTTCATCACATTCAAATACAAGTGAAATGTGAGTGACTGGTTTCTCTGCCGTACCTCCTTGATGGAATATTTGATGAGACTCTTTTTCTTGATGATTGTCAGAGCCACCAGTTCATTGGCGGGCTTCTTTTTACAGAGAGCGACCGCTCCGAAGGAGCCGCTCCTAAATCAGTACTTCTACCCTCACTGTGGGGGGCAGTGCTGAGCACACTTGATTCCTTTGTTTCATTTACAAGTTCAGGGGCCTCATCTATAAAACATTGTGTAGGATTCCTACTCATAAGCTGAAAATGACGTGCGCCCAAACATTTGGATAGGTAAAACCGTACTTATGCACATCTGCACTCACTGTCCTTTAATAGAGCTCAGTCCAAATGGAAGGTTGGGCACTTTATATCCCACCCTCAACACGCCAACTTTCTACCATAAATGGGCAATGCAAAGTGCCTCGTGAATATTTTTCCATCTCAAGCAGCCTGTCGATCAATAGAATTTGACAATAAATCCTGCCACAAAAGATGAGCAAAAATGAATTTTATGGAGAGTGAACTAGTCATGGGGACGGTGGAGGTCAGGAGAACGATATTATTTGGTGGTCAGAGTAGTGGCCTCACTAATAAAGGAAACAAATGAGTGGTCCGCAGCACGTCGTCATCGTTGGGAATTGTGTGAGAGCCACAAAGAGCTCAGTGACTGCAGAGGTGGAGGCGACATGTCTGATCTGAAGGTGGAGGTCAGAGCAGAGTGACTCTGTCATGGAGGCCAGAGGAGAGTGACATCATGGGGGCCGGCGCCCGAGCACACTACTGGACCCCAAAACACCTCCCTCAGTGGCGAACAGCAGCAGTGGACAGCAGGTTTTTAATGACAGGACTTCTATTGAATGAGGTAAAACGGTCTGTTGGGAACGCTGCCACAAATATGGCTTATTTATAATGTCATGTTGTTTGTTTACATTCATATTTAGGAACAAAATCTGTTGAATGAAATGAATCCTGGGATGGTCATTGGTCCTTTATTTAACTGCTAACTTTGTCAGTGTTCCTGAGTATCATCAACACTGGACTAAATAGTTTGTCATCTTATTTCAGTACAACACCACAGAAGAAAAGGCTGAAACTGCAACAAGAGTTGTTGGTTGTTTTTTTTCAGTGTGAGTAATGGTATACTCCAAAAGGAGAACAACCTAATCACGCCAACATTTATCAACATGTATAACTTTATATTAGATATTATGTGTAAAATGTCTTATCGGGCGAATGATAGAACTTAGAGCAGTGAAGCAATGGAAGGTGTCGGGACTGAGGAAGCTCAGTTCAGTTTTTAAATTGATGAGTGAAATGTGGATTAGCTCCTAATAGTTTTGAAAAATTAACTATTATATGATTAGATGAAGTGTAATCCATCCAGGGAGGAGGGGAGATGGAGCTTCAGGGTATGAGGTGAAGTTTAAAAAGCATATTATTGATTATAATAGATCCAGAACGGAGCTCAGGTGAGGACTGATGTCAAGCTGATTATTATTCAAAGATACATTTTCAATAATTATTTCATTATTTCACAGTACTATAAAGTTTTGGGTTTGGTTTTGATTATGGGATCAGCAGCAATACCCCACCAGTGTTCTGAATATTTATGTGCTGAGACGCTCCATCATGGCCAATGAGTGATTTTTGATTTTTTTTTTCCAGTTTAGTTTTAAAATGGTTCACTCATGCTGTACATTAGACCTGCATCTCTGAAGACATTCTGTACACTTAAAATCCTTTGCCTAACTGCAGGAACAATTTGACCTTCCCTCAAACGACTTTTACAGATATTTGCAAATCGGGCACTCCATTATGAATCATAAAGAAAAGGAATGAATTGGCAAAAACCCAAACCGTATAGGACAATATTTTATTAACATCGAGGAAAAACGACTTCAATCCTGTAAACATGTTTCCAAATCTTTACAGAAGGCTTGTGTCAGATTGTGGAGAGAATACTTATATTAAAGAAAAATGGAAACTAAAACCCTAATAGAAGATAAATATTTGGATAAACTTTGCTACAACAACCATAAAGGTATGACCAGTCAGCAGTGGAGAGAATTCGACAGGAAACTGGCGGTGAAATCCTTCCCTTGTTTTCTGTCGTTTGTTGTGGGAGTTCATTATGAGTCGTGGAGGTTTGTTTCAGTTGTGTGATATAATAACACAAATCGACGAGGATGGGATTTGAACCCATGCATGCAGAGCACAATGGATTAGCAGTCCATCGCCTTAACCACTCGGCCACCTCGTCCTTTTTCACTGGTTGAAACAGCGCCTCCACATGGTGATATCAGAATAGATCTAATGTCATATCTATTCAAATCCAAATTGTTGGTGTTTGAGTTGTTGGTTGTCTGTGTCTCTCTTCAAGTGTCTCTCTGTGCTCTGGGCTCTGTTGAAGTTTAGATGAGGAAGAATTTTCTTTACAAACAAGTCTCAAATAAAAGATGACTGAAGAAAACCTCCTGGCATAAAAAACCTCCACAATGAGGTGTATTTTCACAAGCATCAACGGGCCAGTGGCGCAATGGATAACGCATCTGACTACGGATCAGAAGACTCTAGGTTCAACTCCTGGCTGGCTCATAGCTTTTAAGCAAAAGTCAATACAAACACATTGCTGTAAAGCTGAGCTCATCATCGATTGGTAGTTCAGCTCCATGTAGTTTTCTGTCATTTCTTCTGTGAGGCTCTGACATATCGATGTAATCATCCCTGATGAGTTTCTTATGTTTTTACGAGGTATATTTCATTTGTCTGATTTGTTGAATATGATAACAAGGAGTTGACAAGGATAGGATTTGAAACAGCTCTGCCACGGGCTGATAACAGAACAGATATACTCTCATATCAAATCAAGTCTCAGAAAGCCATTTTGAATATTTCATATAAATCAATGAAGTCCTGTCAAGCTCAGTTCTGGTCACTCATCTAAAATTATTCTTTTTAATGCATTTGTTAAAAAAAAATTTCTTTATTTGTTCTTATTTATTTCTTGCTTCCTTTCATCAAGTTGAGTTATGAATGTCAGTGTTGACCTCAGGTTACAACTGCTTTCAATACTATTGAATTCACGTTCACATTTGTTTGGAAAGTCGCATCTGAAAATAAGTTGGACCTCAACAGCAGGAACAAACTCAGTTTGGCACCTTCAAAAGGATTGCAATATGCATCACACCTGATACTACCAAGGTCCATGAGACAATAAATGGTGGTGTGGTGGTCAGTGTTCCTGCCTCTAACCAAGAGTGTCATGACTTTGAATCCTGGCCGACAGTGGTCACAGGTGGATCCAGCTTCAGTGCAGTCTGGGGGTCATCCTCATAGTGCTTCCAGGCTTCTCCAGGTGAGACAAGGCTTGATGTTGGAGTACGATGATGGTGTTTTCTACCCCAGTACAAGGTAGGTAAACTGGAGTGAGTCCATTTAAGGTGGAACCATCGTGCGGAAAATGGCGAGGGCCCTCTGCTTCAGGATCTTCATTAGGTGGGGTATTAAAGCCAGCGGTCTGTAGCTGCTGATGTCCTTGGGTACAGGTACCAAGCAGGGTGTGTTCCACAGCTGTGGCACCCTCCCCAGCTCCAGGCTCAAGTTGAAGAGGTGCACCAAGACCCCATACAGCTGGTCTGCACTGGACTTTAGGAGCCTGGAGCTGATGCAATCTGGATCCACACCCTCCCTCACTTTAATCCCCCTCAGTTGGTTCCTACCCTTGATAGTTAATAGGCACACGTCAGAGCAGGGGGCTATGTGCTGCTGGGGGTGGGTGGAGGAGTAGGACTGAAGTGATGCACATTGGGGATTGGCTGTGAGTCGAGTGCTGAAGTTATAAACTCAATCACAAGTGACTGAATCAACACATCTTCATCAAAGTTAAACAGTTCTGTGCATAGGCCAACCAATTTAACTATCTAATACACAGAAGTTACCACGTTTCCTGAGTGACTGAAGGAGTCGTCGATTTATTCTCCTGGCTGGGGGAAAGCTGGTGGTTCCTTGGTTTTGCAGTTAGCATCTCCATGCTAACTGTGGTTGTGCTGCATTGTGCAGAAGAAGAAGAAACTGGAGGAGTTTTGGTTCAGAAACAGTCCTGGCAGTGTCCTGGTTCTCCCACGCACATCCAAGGAGCTGGTCGCTTGAGATCTGTGATGAAACTTTGTCCTGTGCAATCCAGGAGGCCTGTGAAATCCTTCCCTTTTTTTCTGTGGTTTGTTGTGGGAGTTCATTATGAGTTGTGGAGGTTTGTTTCAGTTGTGTGATATAATAACACAAATCGACAAGGATGGGATTTGAACCCATGCGTGCAGAGCACAATGGATTAGCAGTCCATCGCCTTAACCACTCGGCCACCTCGTCCTTTTTCACTGGTTGAAACAGCGCCTCCACATGGTGATATCAGAATAGATCTAATGTCATATCTAATCAAATCCAAATTGTTGGTGTTTGAGTTGTTGGTTGTCTGTGTCTCTCTTCAAGTGTCTCTCTGTGCTCTGGGCTCTGTTGAAGTTTAGATGAGGAAGAATTTTCTTTACAAACAAGTCTCAAATAAAAGATGACTGAAGAAAACCTGGCATAAAAAACCTCCGCAATCAGGTGTATTTTCACAAGCATCAACGGGCCAGTGGCGCAATGGATAACGCGTCTGACTACGGATCAGAAGACTCTAGGTTCAACTCCTGGCTGGCTCGTAGCTTTTAAGCAAAAGTCAATACAAACACAACATTCTTTCAGGTTTCAAGTGAATTAAATCCACTGTTTGGAACCAAAGAGCCATAACCCAAAGGTTGACTTCATTTCCACAGTTAGGAAACCTGGACATGAGCCTCTGTCCTCTAAAGTCCATCAGTGTGAATACAAGTCAGTTGTTCTGGAGAAGTCAGGCGCATTGCTGTAAAGCTGAGCTCATCATCGATTGGTAGTTCAGCTCCATGTAGTTTTCTGTCATTTCTTCTGTGAGGCTCTGACATATCGATGTAATCATTCCTGATGAGTTTCTTATGTTTTTACGAGGTATATTTCATTTGTCTGATTTGTTGAATATGATAACAAGGAGTTGACAAGGATAGGATTTGAAACAGCTCTGCCACGGGCTGATAACAGAACAGATATACTCTCATATCAATTCAAGTCTCAGAAAGCCATTTTGAATATTTCATATAAATCAATGAAGTCCTGTCAAGCTCAGTTCTGGTCACTCATCTAGAATTATTCTTTTTAATGAATTTGTTTAAATTTTTTACGTTAGTTGTTCTTATTTATTTCTTGCTTCCTTCCTTTCATCAAGTTGAGTTATGAATGTCAGTGGTGACCTCAGGTTACAACTGCTTTCAATACTATTGAATTCGCGTTCACATTTGTTTGGAAAGTCGCATCTGAAAATAAGTTGGACCTCAACTGCAGGAACAAACTCAGTTTGGCACCTTCAAAAGGATTGCAATATGCATCACATCTGATACTACCAAGGTCCATGAGACAATAAATGGTGGTGTGGTGGTCAGTGTTCCTGCCTCTAACCAAGAGTGTCATGACTTTGAATCCTGGCCGACAGTGGTCACAGGAGGATCCAGCTTCAGTGCAGTCTGGGGGTCATCCTCATAGTGCTTCCAGGCTTCTCCAGGTGAGACAAGGCTTGATGTTGGAGTACGATGATGGTGTTTTCTACCCCAGTACAAGGTAGGCAAACTGGAGTGAGTCCATTTAAGGTGGAACCATCGTGCGGAAAATGGCGAGGGCCCTCTGCTTCAGGATCGCTTGAGATCTGTGATGAAACTTTGCCCTGTGCGATCCAGTAGGCCTGTGAAATCCTTGCCTTGTTTTCTGTCGTGGGAGTTCATTATGAGTTGTGGAGGTTTGTTTCAGTTGTGTGATATAATAACACAAATCGACGAGGATGGGATTTGAACCCATGCGTGCAGAGCACAATGGATTAGCAGTCCATCGCCTTAACCACTCGGCCACCTCGTCCTTTTTCACTGGTTGAAACAGCGCCTCCACATGGTGATATCAGAATAGATCTAATGTCATATCTAATCAAATCCAAATTGTTGGTGTTTGAGTTGTTGGTTGTCTGTGTCTCTCTTCAAGTGTCTCTCTGTGCTCTGGGCTCTGTTGTACGATGTACGATGATGGTGTTTTCTACCCCAATACAAGGTAGGTAAACTGGAGTGAGTCCATTTAAGGTGGAACCATCGTGCGGAAAATGGTGAGGGCCCTCCGCTTCAGGATCTTCATTAGGTGGGGTATTAAAGCCAGCGGTCTGTAGCTGCTGATGTCCTAAGGTACAGGTACCAAGCAGGGTGTGTTCCACATCTGTGGCACCCTCCACAGCTCCAGGCTCAAGTTGAAGAGGTGCACCAATGGGGCTTTTCCACCGGAAAGAACCAGGTGCTAGTTTGGAGCCAGGGCCAGACTTGGCACCAGTTCTTTGTCTTTCCACTGCCAAAGCCCTGGCCAAACAGGGGCTAAACTGGTGCTACGCTGGCCCCACTTCGTTGCTGGGCCAAAGAGGAGCTAGACCGGGACCCAACGCGTCATCAGCTGGGGGCGGAGTTATCTCTGGAGTTGTCACTCCCTAAAAGGCGGAAGCGAGGCTGTACCGGCTTTCTGAAAACTACAGCGAACACGGAGCGCCAGAGTGGTTATAGAGAAAAAAAATACGCGTGGAAATGATATATTAAGTCATTCCCTGAAGTTAATAATACGAGGGAACGGGATTATTTAATTCGCGTTCGCGGAACCGCGGCTCTCGAGAGCGCTGCCGTGCTCCTCTGCTGTCAGTCAGCTACGTCGGCTATAATTTAGAAGCAGTTTTCCTCTGTCGCTTATTTTTCACACTTTTCATGGTAACATTATTTTAACTAACGTCATGTTCAGGTCTTATTTCACGTTCTGACCGTCGGCTGAGGCAATGCAGCCGCTGCGCAATGGTGTACGGCTTCATTGCGCTCCGCTCCGAAACGCTCCGATATTATTTTATAACCACAGAACTTCTTTAGAATTAATACTTTTGGTTCATCAGCAACTACAAAACAAACTACATACCACTGTAAATGAAAGCTTGGATTTTATAGGCATAAAATGAGCCTTTTAACGGCGCTTCATGTGAAAGAGCTTTAATCAGTGTTTAAGGAGGTTGCCATTGGAAAGAGTTTTTAGAGCTTCGTTCAATCACAGTAAACCTTCATTCCTCTCTGATGTTGAAGCATTTGATTCAGACACACCCAGAAATAAAGGGAATGGAGCAGAAATGCTCAATGTAATGCCCAAATGTTGAAAAATAAGCCCCAAACTCATACACACGTTATTTTTTCCCCGTCAATGACCACTCCGGGGCTCCGGACTAAGGCAAGACGGATGCAAAAAAATACCAATAGAGACAAGAAGAGACGTAATGTTTTCTTTCTCTTTGGTGCATTTGAGGTTCAGGCCAAACTAGATGGAGCGACCCGGACTAAACCGATGAATACAGTCCGTCTCCTTGTACCTGGATGAGCGCTGTCAGCGCGAAATTGTTGAAATCAGTGACGTATCACATTTTGGAGTGACGCAATGACGTGGCTCTCACTTGGCTCCGGTAACGGTGGAAAAAGAACCGGTTCTTTGGTGGTGCTCATTTAAGAACTGGCTCTGGCACTGGCCCCGAACTAGCTCCTGATTCTTTTTGGTGGAAAAGCCCTACAAAACCCCAAACAGCTGGTCTGCACTGGACTTTAGGAGCCTGGAGCTGATGCAATCTGGATCCACACCCTCCCTCACTTTAATCCCCCTCAGTTGGTTCCTACCCTTGATAGTTAATAGGCACACGTCAGAGCAGGGGGCTATGTGCTGCTGGGGGTGGGTGGAGGAGTAGGACTGAAGTGATGCACATTGGGGATTGGCTGTGAGTCGAGTGCTAAAGTTATAAACTCAATCACAAGTGACTGAATCAACACATCTTCATCAAAGTTAAACAGTTCTGTGCATAGGCCAACCAATTTAACTATCTAATACACAGAAGTTACCACGTTTCCTGAGTGACTGAAGGAGTCGTCGATTTATTCTCCTGGCTGGGGGAAAGCTGGTGGTTCCTTGGTTTTGCAGTTAGCATCTCTATGCTAACTGTGGTTGTGCTGCATTGTGCAGAAGAAGAAGAAACTGGAGGAGTTTTGGTTCAGAAACAGTCCTGGCAGTGGTTCTCCCACGCACATCCAAGGAGCTGGTCGCTTGAGATCTGTGATGAAACTTTGTCCTGTGCGATCCAGGAGGCCTGTGAAATCCTTGCCTTGTTTTCTGTCGTGGGAGTTCATTATGAGTTGTGGAGGTTTGTTTCAGTTGTGTGATATAATAACACAAATCGACGAGGATGGGATTTGAACCCATGCGTGCAGAGCACAACGGATTAGCAGTCCATTGCCTTAACCACTCGGCCACCTCGTCCTTTTTCACTGGTTGAAACAGCGCCTCCACATGGTGATATCAGAATAGATCTAATGTCATATCTAATCAAATCCAAATTGTTGGTGTTTGAGTTGTTGGTTGTCTGTGTCTCTCTTCAAGTGTCTCTCTGTGCTCTGGGCTCTGTTGAAGTTTAGATGAGGAAGAATTTTCTTTACAAACAAGTCTCAAATAAAAGATGACTGAAGAAAACCTCCTGGCATAAAAAACCTCCACAATGAGGTGTATTTTCACAAGCATCAATGGGCCAGTGGCGCAATGGATAACGCGTCTGACTACGGATCAGAAGACTCTAGGTTCGACTCCTGGCTGGCTCGTAGCTTTTAAGCAAAAGCCAATACAAACACAACATTCTTTCAGGTTTCAAGTGAATTAAATCCACTGTTTGGAACCAAAGAGCCATAACCCAAAGGTTGACTTCATTTCCACAGTTAGGAAACCTGGACATGAGCCTCTGTCCTCTAAAGTCCATCAGTGTGAATACAAGTCAGTTGTTCTGGAGAAGTCAGGCGCATTGCTGTAAAGCTGAGCTCATCATCGATTGGTAGTTCAGCTCGATGTTCCTGCCTCTAACCAAGAGTGTCATGACTTTGAATCCTGGCTGACAGTGGTCACAGGTGGATCCAGCTTCAGTGCAGTCTGGGGGTCATCCTCATAGTGCTTCCAGGCTTCTCCAGGTGAGACAAGGCTTGATGTTGGAGTACGATGATGGTGTTTTCTACCCCAGTACAAGGTAGGTAAACTGGAGTGAGTCCATTTAAGGTGGAACCATCGTGCGGAAAATGGCGAGGGCCCTCTGCTTCAGGATCTTCATTAGGTGGGGTATTAAAGCCAGCGGTCTGTAGCTGCTGATGTCCTTGGGTACAGGTACCAAGCAGGGTGTGTTCCACAGCTGTGGCACCCTCCCCAGCTCCAGGCTCAAGTTGAAGAGGTGCACCAAGACCCCATACAGCTGGTCTGCACTGGACTTTAGGAGCCTGGAGCTGATGCAATCTGGATCCACACCCTCCCTCACTTTAATCCCCCTCAGTTGGTTCCTACCCTTGATAGTTAATAGGCACACGTCAGAGCAGGGGGCTATGTGCTGCTGGGGGTGGGTGGAGGAGTAGGACTGAAGTGATGCACATTGGGGATTGGCTGTGAGTCGAGTGCTGAAGTTATGAACTCAATCACAAGTAACTGAATCAACACATCTTCATCAAAGTTAAACAGTTCTGTGCATAGCCAACCAATTTAACTATCTAATACACAGAAGTTACCACGTTTCCTGAGTGACTGAAGGAGTCGTTGATTTATTCTCCTGGCTGGGGGAAAGCTGGTGGTTCCTTGGTTTTGCAGTTAGCATCTCCATGCTAACTGTGGTTGTGCTGCATTGTGCAGAAGAAGAAGAAACTGGAGGAGTTTTGGTTCAGAAACAGTCCTGGCAGTGTCCTGGTTCTCCCACGCACATCCAAGGAGCTGGTCGCTTGAGATCTGTGATGAAACTTTGTCCTGTGCGATCCAGGAGGCCTGTGAAATCCTTCCCTTTTTTTCTGTGGTTTGTTGTGGGAGTTCATTATGAGTTGTGGAGGTTTGTTTCAGTTGTGTGATATAATAACACAAATTGACGAGGATGGGATTTGAACCCATGCGTGCAGAGCACAATGGATTAGCAGTCCATCGCCTTAACCACTCGGCCACCTCGTCCTTTTTCACTGGTTGAAACAGCGCCTCCACATGGTGATATCAGAATAGATATAATGTCATTTCTATTCAAATCAAACTTGTTGGTGTTTTTCCAAAAGTTTAGCTTTTGGAAAAAACTACTACAGATGAAAACAGAACATTTTGATCAGAGATGGAGAATGGTTGGAAAATACCTGACAAGGTTAAAAACCTGGGCTGGTAAGTTTGAACTTTAAGTTGGTGAAACGGGCCCCGAAAGAAGAGAAACTTCCTATTTTTGATTATTCATTCATTCATTTTTTTATGAATGAATGAACGTTTTAAGCACATTTCAAGCAAATGTGTTATTTTTAGAGCACGATCATTGTTTTCTGAGCAATTAATTGAAAAAAACAACCAATCAAGCCAATAAGAAACACATCAGAAGTTCAGGAGTGACCGACCACGTGTGCCTTTGAGAAACGAGGCGGATTCCCTGAGTGCAGCTGCGTCTGCAGCGGCAGAGAGAGCACTTTAAATGTTGGCAGGATGACGGCATGAAGCAGATCAACAGAGCAGCAAAGTGCACTGAACAGAAACCTTCAGCAACAAGCACATCCTCCTGTAGCTTCATTAAATCTGCTGCTTCTTTTCCAGCGATTCGCCGCTCCGGTAAAAACTTCACCGCCATCGCTGAAAAGATCAGAACCAAATCACCGAATCAGGTGAGGCTCCCCCCATCTTCATTGTCCTCAGATCTATTATTGTGACCTCAGTGTCCATCCAGCAGTTTGTTTCTGTGAGCCGCCTCACTTGTCTCTTTAACCTCCCCCTTGCCCCCCCTTTGCTGTCTGCTCAGGTCCGTTCCTTCTTCACGCGCTACCGCCGCCGCTTCAACCTGGACGAGGTGCTGAGGGAGTGGGCCACTGAGCGGGTGGCCGGAGAGACCATCGGAGGTTTTTTTTTTTTTAAATTCATTTTTTCTCTTGTTTACAAACCAAAAACACATAAACTTCTGAACTTCTTCATATTTCTGTTTTGTGTGCTGTGAATCTAACACCGCCCTTCTCTTACAACTGGGGCTGGGGAGCTGAAACCCCCCAAAAATAACTGTTTTACACAGCTCCTTGCGTGTTCTGCTGCTCTGTAACTCCAGAGTAGCCAGTTTTGCAATGTGGTGTAGCCTCACTTTGTGGAATACCCACTTGGTGAGACACCACAGCGGATCATCGGCCGGCAGCAAAAAGCCCTGGAACTGTCCTGCAGTGGGATTGTTATCCCGGCCTCCTAAAAATCAAAAACATTTACGCACTTTACAGAGATGCTTATTGAGGACAGTCAGTCATGACTGATAAATCTTCTCAGGGTAAGTCAGGAGACTATAAAACAGTTGTCCCCAAAGATCTAACCCACGGACGTGAAAATTCTACCTGAAGCCCTGACAGAATTGAAGAAAAGCTCCAGGTGATCCAGACTGAAGAGGTATGTGCAGACATAACGCTGAACTTGGAGCAGACCAGGATTCATCATCAGCATTGTGTACATGTTGATGCCAAAGCCCATGACTGACAGATACCCTCAAAATGATCATGGTAAAACAAGACACCTCAACAGCACCCAGTAATGTTCATGATTCTAAGACCTTAACTGAGTTTATTACAATTATTCACAACATGTAACACAATACATAGTGACAGAGATAGAGGCAGCAATCTACGTTTTGCTCCAACAAAGTCTCTGAAATGATTTTAGTGCAATACTACTACTACTACTACTAATTGCTGGGTGCTTCTTTGGAGTGTAAATCAGTTTCAGGATTAGCGTCCTTAAAATAAATGATTGACGTCCAGGACGCTAAAGCAAGTAGAAATGATATTAATACTGATGTTGGAGAGCTTGAAAACAAGAACATGCAATATATAGCATTTGACAACTCCATGACCTGCATACACAGACAAACATCATAAACTAGAATAAAGAGTTTAATACAAGATATGCTGCTTAAAGCAGAAGTGTGTGTGTGTGTGTGTGTGTGTGTGTGTGTGTGTGTGTGTGTGTGTGTGTGTGTGTGTGTGTGTGTGTGTGTGTGTGTGTGTGTGTGTGTGTGTGTGTGTGTGTGTGTGTGTGTGTGTGTGTGTGTGTGTGTCTGAGAACCTTCAAGCTTACAACTTAATGATGCGAGTATTTCTATTTCAAACATCATAATGGTCCTAGACTAGTAACATCTCTCCTGTTCACTGCCACTCATATTAAACACAATCACACTTAAGTTCTACTGCTCTCCAGCCAGTCCAGGCCTTATCGGGAACCAGAGGCTCACAACCCCTAATGATTTTATTTTAGGAGCTTCCCATCAGCATTCTACTCCCGTGTAACCCAAAAACATGTCAAGATGTCATCTCGGAGAGAATTATGTGATGTCCCAACATGACAAAAAACGCTGAATCTCCATATTACAGGGTTGTTAACTCGAAGCCTCTATTGTTGTTATTGTCCGTCTACTTGTGCCTGTGCAGAACTCTTTACTGCAGCCATGGTGTGCATGCGCAGTAGCAGCCTTTCAGAAATATGAAAGTTTTCCGTTTTAACTCTGAATCATCGTCGTGTAAATGGGGCCATAGATTGCTCAACACTGCCATCTAATGTACAACAATAACAATGACATCTGCTTCTTCAAACTGTAATCTAAAAGGTGTTGAATAAATCAGTACATCTACCTCACTGTAGGGGCAGTGCTGAGCACACACTCTCTCTCTCTGTTTCTCTCTCTCTCTCTTTTTATTTATTTATTTTTAAATTTCAAAGTTCAGGACTTTAAAGTGTTCAGAGTGATTTATTTTATTCATATGGGAACACTTTTATCTTCCCAGTGCAACATAACGACGTTGGCACAGGAGTGGTGAACCGGACAAACACCGTCTCCCGGCTTGGTGGGTTAGGGTTAGGGGTTTGCTGGAAAAACGTCAAACACGCTAACACACATAAGATGGCGTCACGTCGTACCGAACCTGTACCAACCTGTGACCTTCACACCGCGGTAGGTACCAAACCCTGCCTTGAGTACCATTACCATGGTCAAAGAAACAACTAAAATGGGGGGGGGAGATGCTAAAACCACAAGAAATGGGGACGAAACCTGCTCAAACAGCTAAAAAAAAAGGGAGAAAAGCTTAAAAAACATTGCTTGAAAAACACAAAAAACTAAATGCAAACAGCTAAATTGACAAAATTGACTAAAAACCTCTAAAATAGGGTTCAAAAACAGCTGAAAATGTAATAAAAATATTTACCATTCAAATATATAATTGAAACCTCACCAATGCAACATGAGGCGCAGTTTATGTTCATATATCAAAAACTATATTTGAAAATTTAAGAGCCGCGTTCGCCTCATTTTAAAGGTTAAACGTGTTTTACGGAGATTAATCTGCTGGAATCTGTGTTTGTCAGACATTTTGAACAAAACTAGTTGTAAGTGTAATGGATACCAATTCAAATCAAATTATGACAGTTGCAGAATATATACAACAAACACCTTAATTTAAAAAAAGGCTCTAGCAAGCACAATATATATATATTTTTTTCTATGTAAAGTTTTTCTGTATTTCTTTAATTTCTTTGTAAAGCACTGTGAATTGCCCTGTGTTTGAATGGTGCTCTATAAATAAATTTGCCCTGCCTTGCCCCTTTGACAACCCCTGTGTTACCAACACCTGTTAGAACTTAAGGTAATTTAACCACACGTGGTTTAATTCACATTGATTGATTTCGCTTTACATCATTTGATGTGTGATGGGACAAGAGCACTGAGCCCCAGCAAGCATGTGGAGTGGGACATGAGAAGGTTATCAAGCATATTAGATGAAATTAATCAGAATTTGTAAAAATCTAAATAACAAATCATGAACTTGTCAGTGTTTGATTGGAATCCGGTACACACCTCCAATATTCCAATACCCCTTTAGCACATCAGGCTCCTCTTGTCAAACTATAAATGCTTCGATTAGCTCATGAACGGTGTGTAGAGAGCTTCATGGAGGGTTTCCATCGCCGAGCAGCTGCATCCAAGCCCCACATCGCCAAATTAAGTATTTCCCTAAACAAGCAGACACAGGATGTCACATTAGAAAAGGGAAGGATTTTACCGTTTTGATTAGAATAAGCTTTCTTTGAACAGAAAGTCGATTTATATCAACATTTCTTATCAAACAACAGTCATCATTTATTTGTTATTGACTTCATTGTCGAACATTACAGTTTAAAGTTAGTGGAAAGTGTGTGTGGATGCATGAAAGAATTTCACACGCTCCGATCATTCACTTTCACCTAATGCGGGGAGAAAAATCCACTTTTTCTCCTCAACCTGGTGACGGTCTGACTGCACACCCCTGCATTTCACTCTGTTCACACTTGATGGCAGTGTGAGCCTGTGCTAAAGAGTGAGTCTTCTGCATCTGAGAGGTTTCCATCCCCTCTGGTCTGGACCGCCTGAACCTTCACATGAAGGTTAAAGTTGCAGTCAGATCAAAAACACATAAAATATGACTTTTAAAAAAACCTATCCAGCGTGTAGTTATTTCAGGACTTCTTTTTTTCATGAATGTCAGGATGATCGTGATCCTGTCAGTGTGACTGACAGCTGCTCACGTTCACTCGTCTGGGTTTTATATTAAAGTTCACTCTGCTCAAGTTGATTCTCATCTATTTGATTTAAGTTGGTTTCAAAGTGTTGCAGCCTGAATCATTCAGTATTTATTTGTTGATTTTACTGAACACACAAGAAAAAAAAAACATCGTACACAACAATGGTATGATTCATCTTTTCTTTTCCTGTTTGTATTTTAACGGTACAGTGGCCCGCAGAACCTACGGTGGCCTCGAAGGGTCAGCGCAACAGCTAAAGCTACAACACAACAGTTAAGCGTAAGTAAAACTGCCGCTCGCTGATTGTGATTAATGTTGGTATGCGTTTTCACAAATCAGCAATGTTGGTCACCGTTACGCTTCATTAAACTCTCTCATAATCAAAATAGTCCGTCAGAAAATGTTGTCCCCCGGAAACCAACCCTGTACTTCCATTCTGAACGCGGTGCGTCTCCGTTGTGGGTTAACTTGCGTTGTGGGTTTTGCTCTTGCGTTGACCCTTTTAGGCCACCGTAGGTTCTGCGTTCCATCTCACATATACACAATTGTTGTTGCCACCTGTGTGTGTTTTCTGAGACGTCTACAACATCATGACAGGTAGAAGTGATCCTAGTTACTGTTATACACAAATTTAATTGTATAGAGGACAAATTTGAATTTGAGCTCTACTTCTGTTACATTGGTTAAACTGAGCTTGATCACATTTAAAGTGTGTGTGTGTGTGTGTGTGTGTGTGTGTGTGTGTGTGTGTGTGTGTGTGTGTGTGTGTGAAGGTTATTAGTGTAATACATTTTTGTCAGCATCTCGAATTATATATACACAGTATATATATATATATATATATATATATAGGGGTTTGCTACAGGATGATTACACAACGTGATTATTGAGTGTTGGAAAAGGAGTCAAATACACTAAGTTTTACTTTCTCATTTCAGAAATGTTGAACCGGATATGTGTGTTTATATATGGATTTCTATGTGTATTTTTAGTAAGTATGTATTTCTAAATAGGTGTGTGTACATTGGGTCTAGATTTTTATTGTGTATATGTATATTCATAAACTATAAATTTATATATTCATATAGATTCAATGTGTTCATACAATTTAATAGTAGAGTTTTATTAGTGGATTATTCCTGCAATGCCAGTTTGGGTATTCATGTTACTTTATTAAAGCTGTTCTGACAGTTCCCTTGCTGGATTTAGTCTTTACATCAGTAAACAAAATGCTATGCGTTGTATACAAAACTCCCCTGCAGCATAACCTGATGTCTATATTCACTTTATTTAATTTTTTTTTAATGAAGAGCATAATGAATCAAGAAAATAATTATTCAATCAAAGTGTAATTTTTTTTCCTTCGTTTACTTTTACATGCTTCTAGCATTTGGTATTTTATTGACTTTATACTGCATGTGTTTACAGTAGGTGTCAGGTTAAATAACATTTTCATCGTGGCTGATGGGATTCTGGCCAAAACAATCAAAATTATATAAAGTTTTGCAAATGAAATGTTTGCCTGGCATCTCTGAAACCTCTATTCTTTGATATCTTATCATTTGATCTGTAAATCATAAACTAAATCATTATCACACATAATTATTCACAATTGACAAAAACATCTTTTATTGAGCGTGAATTATTAGCAATTTTGGAAAGAAAGTAAATCATTTCTGGTGTCTACTGGCTGATTTTCATTTGCTTCTAACTTATGGTGAACTTGTTGATAAAACCTTTTTGTCATTAGCTTCAAGTGAAGGATGAAACTGTTACATTTGACTGCCTGAATTGAGACCATAGACAGACAGTGGTGCTTCGTTGACACGCTCGTCTCCATCTCATTGACCTCATCACCTTGAAAAAACATCTGATGAGCTGACGTGTCAGGCTGTTTCGCTCAGTTGGTTAGACCGTGGTGCTGATAAAGCCAAGGTCACATATTAACATACAGACCGAAGTGATTGAGACCTGTGATTATCAACTAGTAGTTTGTTTACAGAGCTGGGACAGGTTGTTTTCTGTGTGTTTCAATGTTTGATTACATATCCTAACAAAGCTACGGGTCATATTATGAGATTTTTCTCATATTGGGAACACAGGAGGATGAAAACATTTGGTCCTCAGTTTGGTGAATTATAGATAATACACACACTTGAGAGAAAACTGTACTTTGTCCTGGTTAATAAGAACATTCTTGGAAAGTTCATATGTGTGTTTTTACTGTGTGCAGGTCCAAGTGAAGCTAAACTTCAGTAGAAACACGTTGTGTCATTGAACTCTGATATAAACTTCACTTTCTGTTATTTTGAATAAGTCAGTGAAAACACAGTACAACATGGCCGTCACAGTTAGTGGTGGTTCATTAATAACCAGCTGAAACATACCCGTCTACAGCTGCAGGTCTTGTGTGTCAGGCCGGTTAGCTCAGTTGGTTAGAGCGTGGTGCTAATAACGCCAAGGTCGCGGGTTCGATCCCCGTACTGGCCAGTGCTTTTAAAGTTGCTGTTGGACCACAGGGGTGGTGAGATCTCTGGTCTTTGCTCTAAATTGATGTTCCCCAAGGCTCCTGCAAATCCGCGGTCACGGCTCATATCGGTTGGGTTTTGTAGGACGGCTGAGGTACCGGTGGCAAGCCCGCGACCAATCACGTCAGCCGCTGCTTCACACTGTGTAAACTAACTAATTGATAGAATTGCAGTATGAAATGACGAACTCATCAGCGAGACACTGGTGCATCAGGGCTCCCTTCATGTTTTGCTAGTTTATTTTTCGTGAATAGATGGTGTTTTGTTCCTTTGCGATCACGTGAACTCGTGTACATCGTCGGCTGCGATTCAGCTTGTGTTTTCATCGTGCGACACAGTAAACCATGCCCAAAGTTTATTAGATTCACAGCGTACAGTGTGGTTAACTGTGATCTTGTGAAATTGTTCAAATTACATTCCGAAGCTTTGGAGACTTTAACATCAGTTTTCTGGGGTTTTGTTTTTCTCTTGCTGACAGGAAGTGTGCAGTTGGTTTCCTCATCCTCCGAAGGCCTTCAGCTTGAATCCTGTGGAGTCAGCTCATATCCAAAGATCCCGTCACAAGGAGTCTTCCCAGAGGTGAGCAGCTCGTCCCACGCTGCAGCTGCTTGTAGTTTTCCTATAGAATACTAATTATGTTTGCATAATTGGTTTCAGTCATTTAAATGAGGCAGATTGTTACCCCCCCCCCCCCCGTTTTCACCTACAGCTAAATTTAGCTAACAAGGTCTGTCTGAATGTGAACTGCTTTGTTGGAAACGCGAGGCATTAGTGGTTTAGACTTCAGAGTGCAGCGTCAATTGATCTCACATCTTGAAAGGAGGGAGATAAAAAAAAAAGAAAAAAAATCCAAATGACTTACAACTGCTTATACGATAAGCTGCGGGAGTGTTTTTGTGGCGCGCTGATGAATGGCTGTGAGCAGCGACGAGATGTAAGAAATGTGACATTTTGTTTTTAATTTCCAGCTGATTATCTTTGATTATGTGCTAAAATGGCAAACTTGCAGTCTTTTTTTTCTTTTTTCTTTTTTAAACAGAGACAGAAAATGCAAGAAATAAAGGCTGGGAATTTGAATCAGCAGAGAAAAGTACGTGTCCTGGGGGGTAAAAATCGTGGCGTAATGCGCTTTTCCATATCCGCCCCGCATCCATTCGAATATATACACGGAATTATTTACACCTTCAAGGCAACTCCACTGAACTGCACATCAGTCAATTAGTAAATCAGAAATTTTTCAGTGATTCCAGTTTAGCGTGGAGTCCTTGGCTCCCTCTGGTCCACCCCCCCCCCTCTCCCCCCCCCCCCCCCCCCCTCCTCTTTTAGTCTCCCATCTTGACAGTGACAAATTACTCCTGTGCTTGGCGAGATTGAAAATTAAAAGCATTTAAAGTTGCTCATGCATTTATGCTAATGAGAAATTCAGATATGATTTGCATGCGAAAGAGGCTCGTCTGAGAAGTCATCATTGCCCCCCTCCATCCCTCCACCCCCTCCACACCCCTCCACCTCCACCTCCACCGTTTATTTTGCATGGGAGCAAAAGAGAGTAGGGGAAATCACAGTGTATAAAAATGACTCAAAATATAAAAAATATAAAAAAGAAAAGAAAATCTCCACACACATGCAGGAAATTGGATCGTTACCTTTGTACAGTATTTATGGCGGCGCCCCCTCCTGCAGCCACTCAGGCAAATTGGGTCATTGTGTCTGGCGTTGTCGCATCACACTGCAGGAATTAAACGCCGCCAGTGGTTTAAGCACAGGACGAGCTTGCAAAGTTAAAACCGGCAGCGTAAGTCTGTGTGCATAAGCTCCTCAAGTCCAATATTAAAATGTTTGTTCAGATGATTAAAAAAAAAAAAGGCTTTGTTTTGTGATAAACATGTGCAGAACACTTTAGAGCTGGAGGATTAAAACTCTGATTTGTTGTTGGGGTTGTTTTTTTTGGTTTTTGTTTTAATTTAAGCTGCTTCCCCTGTCTTCTTCTCCTTCTCCAAATATCAAAGCGTACGCTTCTTTGAATTTTTTTATTTATTTATTTTTGCGCCACAGTTGCTAAATGATTGTAACCTTGGAAACCAGATGCATTAATGAAGGTGGAAAACGAAATGGGACTTTAATTTGTTTCAGTGTTCATAGCGAGGTGGGAGCGGATTAGCTTTGATTGAGATGAAGCAGGAAAGCGCTGACATGACACTTGTATTTGTCATCATGTCATTTCAAGGAGGACGCTGCAGCAATTATGAATACGGGTACGCGGCAATTAAAAGCAGGAGTATTCATTAATAATTTTTCTATGAATTTTTCAGTGGCCGCTGGAATGATTGCCACTGCACACGGGCTTTCCAATTATGCCGTTTAATTAGAAATGTCAATATTAAGAAATAATTAAACTCGGGAATACATTAAGATTGTCAGAAATACCTCCAAAGTTATGGCCATCACTCAAACCATGTTTTCTCCGATATATTTTGCAATGATTTGTGAATTAAAGATGTGGCTTGATCAATGTGTATGATAAATGTAAAGTAAGTTTTGAATCAGTACTTATGGAAAAGACAGTCATATTAAGTTTAGATGACTCTTTTTTATTGGGGAAATTCAACAGGCATTTCAAACACAAAACTTCAATATCACAGCTCAAAACCACAGTATTTCCCAGTGCAACAAGTGATCATTGCAGTGTTTTTTAATTAGTTTTAATGCAAATCTGAAAAGATTTGGCGAGAACATGAACAAACTGAACAAAAAAAGCTGTAATCATGTGAGAGGAAACCTGCGCTAACTTAATCGACGTTCACACTATTGATAAAAGTGACTACATTTTTAAATAAAAAATAAAAGCAATATTTCAGAAATGTTGTTCATTTCCCCCATTTCCATGAAGTCGGAGCATTTTCAAAAAGTTGCGTTTTCAGTGGCTCTGAGCACCATTGTTGTGTAAACAGGGCCTCATATGATATTTTACAATGCTGTCATTTCAAAAATTTTAATATTATTTTTTATCTCAAACATAATTGAACATCCTAACAAATATGTTAAAGATAACTCGCCACTGCAGTATTTTTTCCTTTCAAACATTGTTTGTTTGAAATGGGACAGGATGAAGCAAAATCCTGATTTGCTCCTGTCAGTACAATGTTTGCATTTTTTCTTTGTCTTACAAATGTTGTTGACTTTTCTCATCTGATTTCATAGCAAAATGTCTCTTATTAAAGATCTACTCACAGTTTGAAGTAAATATAGCTCATCCAAGAGGAATTGCCAGAAGGAAAAATAATGTTTTCATAAGAATACTATATGTATACTATATGAAATTATCTATATGTCTATTTTGCTTTAAATAAGTTCATAATGCTGCACTCTCTGACTTCATTGAGGTGTAACGGCTGCCATCTTGGATGAGGATCCGCTTCGCTTCTATTGCATCAACTCCTCTTGATACAATTGAAATAGTCAGAACTCACTGAAGTTTCAACCTATATTTACTTGCGTGTAGTTACGATCTGGGAAGCTTCTGTATTTAAAAATATGGACAGTACTGGTCATCTTTTTTTTTATATCACGACAAATTCAGCATGTGTGATGTCTGATGTGGACTGTTCACACTGGAGTTCGGAGGTCGGTCGTATTTAAAGGCGTCAGCTCACAGAGACACAGCAGATTCTGAATGCAGCTCATATGATCCAATATTCAAATGAATGAAAAGCAAGGAAAAGTAGGTGAAAGTGTTGAAAAGCTGTATGATATTATGACCCCTTTAAAGCGAATGTGAACAATCGTGCAAAACATTTGTATCGTAGTTTATCATATATCGCTAGTGAATGGAATAAAACATCAAGCTGCTCGGATTTGCCACGTTCAAGAACGATCAGAATCTTTTAAATGGCTCTTTAGCACAAAGCATTATTTTTCTCACTTTGCTGTGGATGTATACACCAGCTCCTCCTACACTGTTCCACCTACTGAGACTGAAAACAGGCACCAGAGGACAAACACAGCCAAGTAAACATTACATATGTGCTCTCTACTTTGTTAGACCTGATGTGGCGCACAGTGAAAGAGCTGAGAGTTAATACTAACATTAAAAGTGGGCGTTTTTTTCTCTAATTCCAGTTTATTGTAAATACTAGGAAAGTGTAAGGATTGTTCGTATTTTTTGTAAAAGTAATATTATTGTGAGTTTTTTTTCACTTACAAAAACTTGATTTACACACACACACACACACACACACACACACACACACACACACACACACACACACACACACACACACACATTAAAGTTTAGGTACAGTGTAGTCCACACATAATCATATATCATAATATACCACTTTTTTTTCTTCTTTTTACAGTTTTCTTATTAGTTCATTTTAGACATGTCAGAAACTTCTAAAGCACATACACACAGTGATTCACTTATGTACATACATGCCCATGTACATATCCATATACAAATCCTTTGCAGTTAATCTATATAAATAAATACATTTGTATTTTATGAAAATACATTTGCACGCACCTATACATACTGATACACTTAAATTAGTAGTTTTTCTAGTCAAGCATGCCTGAAAAGGAGCAAAAAGAAGTGAAACTTATTTAATCCTAACCCCTCTCCAATATTCATACAGTATAATCAATAAATAGCAATAATCCAAACTATACCACTAATAGAATAATATACAGTGTATTGACGGGATTTAGAGTTAATTATTCCAATCAAAACTATCCATCACTCCTCTCAGTGATTATTATTATAAACTGAGTTGCTTCAAGAATGGCTTCTTAAATCTAATAGAAATCTAAAAAAATTAGCCGCAAATGGCTTTCCATATTCCTCAGTGTCCGGCTCTGAGGAGAGTACGAGAAGTTGTGCACTAGTCACCGGAAACATCGTGTAGAAAATGTTCCAGAAGAGAAAAAGGATCAAATCCACACAACCTGTGTTCAGAAGAGTGACACAGCTCCTTCTGGTTCAGTCTAGAAGCTGTAAAGTCAGGTGAAGCATGCCTGTGGGCAGAAATTTTGACAACATTATTGGGAAACTCAACAAGGTCACGAGTGGTTAAAGTGAACACAGGAAGTACAGCGGGGCCTGGGAGGGGGACAACAAGCGAAGCCCAAGAGTGAAAACCAGACCTCATGAAGGATGACTTACAATTCTCATACACCAATGTCTTAGTCACCGTTGGCAGTCATATTTCACAAACTTAGCATGTGCATGTACAAATTATGTTTTCCATTATATTTGACCAATCAGATGGCGCCTTGCTGCCCTAAAGTCCCGCCCATCAGGTAGATATGAAGAGTGTTTGGGCTCACATTGTGTGCAGTGCAGCGCGTGTGCAGTGCAGCGCGTGTTATGCCACCGATTTTCTTTCTGGAGTAAAACCTGTGCTCATATCATCGATACCATTCAGAAACACTTTAGAATAAAAGGACACATGTGGGTTTCACGTTTTGTTTGCTAAATTTGTACATGGGTTTCGTTGTTGTTTTCACAGCTTGAAAAAGTCCAAACATTGTCAGCTTCAGTAAACACAGTCAGACACAATACAACCAGCTCCTGAACTTCCAAGCGTCGCGCCGGCAGCATTCAGACAACAAGCGGAAGAAGAAGTAGCCCTGTCAATCAGTGAGAAACAAGGTTCCGATCAGCAGGAAATTAATCACAAGTTGTCTGTAAATACTGTCTCAAGATTGATCTTTTAAGACAAAAGTTGATGTTATATTGGAAGAATTAATAATTTGATATCGACCCACAAATCAATTGAAAAGGACAGAGACAAGTGAAAAAAATGTGTGCACAGAAGACACCGTGGCTAATGGAAATGTGAATGAATACAGATACTTTAAAAGGATTTCATACCTGGAGGCCACAGGGCACCGATCAGAAGCTGAAAATCAACAACAAATGATCAAAACCAATAAGTTCAACAAGGTGGTCCTCTTCTGAAACCTGCTGAGAGAAACGGCAGATTCACTTAAAAAAAAAAACAACAAACCACATCGCAGTTACATTGGGTAGAAATCAGGGACAAGAGAAAGACCACTGTTATGAAATAACAAATAATGACAGTTTTCTATTTATCGCACATCACATGATCATAGTGACACGACATATTTTAAAAAGATTTGGTCTTTATCATTGGGTTGTGACATTGTCTTTACCTATCAAACATCCTGCTTGGATCCACTCGATAAATTTGACCACATGGGTCCACCTCTGAGGTCTCCACACTGGCAGCCGGAGATTTGACTGCAGGTTTACAAAGCCCTAAACGCTTTGGACTCAGAATAGATTTCTGATCTTCTGTTGTTTCATGAACCATCAAGAGCTCTCAGGTCAACTGGATTAAATCTGATTTCTGTCCCCAGAGCTGCGACTAAACATGCAGAAGCTGCATTTAGTTTTATTTAGAACAAGCTCCCAGTGAACTGCAGGGCGGCTCCGGCTCACATTCCCTTTATAAACCGGGCTGAAGACCCTTGTGTTTGTTTGCTGCTTGTAAATTATTCACCTATTTTGTGCTGCACTGTGTCTTCACTTCACATATTCTATTTTTTAGCTCTCGATATTAGACTATTTTAAAGTACATTGACTTTTTGCTCATGTTCATAGATTTATTTATGCCTTAATTTTGCTTCTGCATTTGTTATAACCTTTGGACTTAAAGAACCTTGCTTTGCCTCAGTTGGGATGCAGTAAACATGGCGCTGTCCCAACTTTTTTGAGACACGTTGCCATCACCTCACTGCTTTGAGCGTCAGCATATGGATTTCTTCCGTCTGCCAGAGCTACAAGACTCCCATCACGTACAGGCTGAAGGTGCAGGGATACGTTTGGTACCAGAACAATATTTTAACAAACATGTCAGCACATTTCATGTGTACGTCTAATAATAGAGCCACATAAAGGATAAATATACCCATAGTGTGTGACTGAAAGGCTACATCTACTGATATTTCACAAAAAAAACAAGAATGTAAGATCATATTCATCAAACAGATGTGTCTTTATTACTATTTTTTTATCACATTTCTTCATACCCATGAATACTTTCAGGCTTATGAATGAAGTTGGCTAGTTGACATTTCAAATCCAAATTAAAAGCAAGTGCAGCAGGGTTTTCTTTAGGTTCTCCAGTTTCCTCTTACAGGACAAAAATGCGTTTAAGGTAAATGGGTGAATTTAAATCTCTGTCCACAAGGATACTAAAAAGTTTATGTTTCCAGAAAGTTTTCTGTAAACGCGGAACTGCATCAAGAAATGTGTCTACCCACACAAAACCATAGAAAACACTGAAAGTGCTCCAGTATTTATAGCAGGCCTGCAGTGGCCAATTTAACTCAGCCGCAGAAATGCCACCGAAGACATGGAGCGCGCACATCAAAACACATACAACTATGGACGCTAAAGCATGAAAACACTGATTTGTGTGTACCGAGGATGATGTAGGAGTTTTGCTTTGGGTCACGCTTGATTTTAAAAGCAGCAAATTACAAGGGAATGAGAAAATCTGTCGTAAGAGCCAGAACAAGTTAAGTGTTGTCTGAAGCACCAACAAAACCCCGTAATCCGCCGTTGTTGTGGACATGTTTATGGACAGACGACAAAGTTGGATTGCTATTCCCAGTGAGTCTCAACTATAAAACTACCAAGTCCCAGGAGAATATGGACTGGGAGTCATGACACTCTGGGGCCTGCCATTGTTGCTTTTGTTAATCTACTCACGCATGTGCAGAACTATTGACTACTGCTGTGGCGCGCATGTGCAGCTGCAGCATTTCAGAAAATTTGCATTTTCCTTGGTTTACAGAAAGATGGAGTGAGAGCGTTTTCAAAAAGTTGGACCGTTTTCAGTTGCCTCGAGCCCAACTGTCGTGTAAACAGACACTCAAACGCATTTTCAGAACTGATGCTGTATAAATGTATTAGAAACAAGTTAAAATGATAAAGATTAGTGTCGTGGTTGTGACAGATTCAAATTATGTATAGATTCTTGCCACATATTCCAAATTTAGTTTTTTTTTTTTTTTTTTTGTCACCTTTGGATCCCAACAGCTGTTCTTACTTATCAAATACTTTATATCCCACGGAGGGCAAATTGTTTGCAGCAGCAGTTCGTATACAAAGAAAACAACACAGACGATGATAAAATCCCACATGTAACAAAGATCAGGGGTCATCGTAGCAAATCCTTTCCTGTATTAGCTTCACTCGCATGAACATAAAGGAGCCACGTGATTGTTTGAATGTGTTGTAAAATCAGAGAGTTATGATTATTTGGTGTAAGGTCCCCCGACCTCAATAGAACTGAATGGAGCCAGTCAGCGTGGAGTCTATTCAGATATGTCTATGTATAATGTCAGCAACTGAAAGAAACTTTCTCTGGTGCACTTCATGTATTTTCTTCCAATAATTAATTGATTGAGATAAATGCATTAAAAGTCCCATCCATTTTTTTTTTTTTTTTTTTTTTTTTATGTTTTTGTGTATCACTGTAATTTAATTTAGTTTTAGCCTGCTGGCGATTATAACACACTCATTAACAAGATAATATCAAACTGACACTTAAAAAGGTTACTGACCCCCGTCATAGACTTGCATATATTCATTTAAACACTTAGCAGCAGCCAAAAGAAAAGACTTTCTCAGTCCTTTTGTTCTGCACTTTGGATGTTGACAATAATACAGAGCAAAATAAAATTATAGAAAGACTGGAACTCAACCAAATACAGAGAGTCACGGGAGGAGAACCACAATTTCAAAATCCGATCCAAAACTCATAACGGACCACCTCGTTTTCTTGGGAGTAGACCAGTCTGAAGAGAGGAAGCTTTCAGGAATGGATGAGTCAAATAGAGAGGAGCTGAAGCAGCTTGTTTCAGACAGCATGAACTCAGGGTCTGAACAAAGGGTCAGTGCAAGATAACAGCTTTCTACCACAACATTCACTAGTCGCTGACTGTTCTTACCCCGACACCATTATCAAGTTCAGGGTGACTCCTCGCCGGCACTTTGTCGACCCAAGGTTACCCCAACATTGTCGTCTGTAACTGTTATCAACAAACACCACAAGCCGCTTCCAAACGCTCATATCTAGTTTAAAGCAAACTCCTGAGTAAAATTATATAAAAAAAAATTCAATTTCCCAATGCCCAAGCCCTGTGGAGTATCAAATTTTACCATAAAGACTCCAATCCAGCAATACAAAGATTTAAAAACAAACAAACAAACAAACAAACAAAAAAACACCAACTAAAATAAGCATTAGACCAGGCTTTGGACAAATACCAAGAGTCTGTACATATCTAGGGACTTAATGCAGATCGTATCATATTTGATCACAGAAGTAAAATATATTTCAGCAGGTTTGTATTGTTCTTTTGGCCCAGCAGCTCTTTTTTTTTTTAAAGAAGATAAAGTCAAACACACTTCCGTGTATGTCTAATAAAGATTCTCTTTAAAGATTAAACCTCCAGCTCACGATGGCGGCCTGTGGAGTTGTTCTATTTGTCCCTCAATATTAAAAGATTCAAGAGAGTCTTGACTTTCTTGTGTTTTTATCTTGAGAGACAAACCAGCTTTGATCAGAGGCGTACATTTCCATTCGAACACGGATCTCACAGGTAGCGCCATATTGATACCAGTGCATTTAAGGCAGACTAATAATCAAGTGTCACCATCACCTGTTGACTGCGGCGGAAGCTCGCCGAAAGAAAGACTTGAAAGCGCTCGTACCTCAAAGCGATGGCAGCCTCTAATGATAGGATCGGTTTTGGCACAGCACGTTGGCTACGTTTCCCTCAAAGCCGTGTGTGACAGCTCTTTAATTGGACCGCTCCGTTCCCTTAGTGCACTAACACGCCACCGGTCGGTAACGCCGGGCTGTTATGGTGTAATTATCCCAGTGTGTGCCGTAATAAAATCCAGCAAGATCGGGTTGATCTCGAGCAGTTCTACACATCTGTATATGAATAGAGGCAATTTCATGTTCATCTGGACCTTGATGCTCCTCTGTGCGACCTACTGAATCATTGCTTTCCCTAATCAAATGCTAACAGGGCGCTCATGCATGTAAGAGAATGAGCAACTCTGCGGCGTCACAGATAAAGCAATGCTTTTAGCTTCCATTGGAAGATAATTACTAAAACCATGTCCAATTACCTTTGTGCGCTGTTGGTACTCCTTCAAGCCAGTGGTGGAAAAAAAGGCTCAGACAGTACCTTTGAGAAAATAATCTCATCATCATACAGTAAATAATACCTCTACATCAACAAGACGTTGTATCCTTGACCTTGGTACTGTCGACATCTCGCTCTCTTTCTGACTCCCCCTTGTTGCTCTTATTTCCCCCCCTGCTGAATGGAAAGAGTAAAAAAGACCATTGTGAACCAAAGGCTATATAAGAGAAAGCTGTGTGTGCATGCATGCGTGTGTGTGTGTGTGTGTGTGTGTGTCTCCTCTAGCCTGCGGCTGCAGATTAGCCATGAGAGCCAGAGGATCGCCCCCGCTCGCTGACAAATGAGAAAAGCCACAGTGGCCCTGGCCAAAGTGACAGGCCAAATGGAAGCAATTCCTCCCGAGGCGGGGGAGAGCAGCTGTGACCAGGGCCCATGATGCCACTCCAGACAGGACCTGTGTGTGTGTGTGTGTGTGTGTGTGTGTGTGTGTGTGTGTGTGTGTGTGTGTGTGTGTGTGTGTGTGTGTGTGTGTGTGTGTGTGTGTGTGTGTGTGTGTGTGTGTGTGTGTGTGTGTGTGTGTGTGTGTGCGTGTGCGTGTGCGTGTGCGTGTGTGCGTGTGCGCGTGTACACACATAGAGATTTTAACCTAACACACAATTGGCATTTTACTTCCGGTGCTTCCCATGTCGCGGTGTGTGTCGCTGACCTCTGGGAAACCCCTTCAGTGGCGGATGAGCGCGCACCTTTACCTGAGGGGGCTTTTCTGCATTTGTTTTGTCCCCCTCCAGTCCGGCCTTGTGACGACTCACATGGATTTGTTAGCTTTTCTGGCATTTGAGCAACTTCTCATATCGATACGGCAGACAAAAGATTAAAAGGCAATAAATGGTGTCAAAGTAAAACACAAGACTTAAAAAATTCATGTTTTTTTTTTTTTTATTTTATCAGAATTGATGTAGTAAATGTGATGATATCATGTAGACCAGTGATGTCAAACATATACAGCCAGAAGTGGCCCGCTGAAGAGTCCAATCCAGCTGCAAGAGGAAATTTTACAGATGTGAGAAATTATGACATGAACTATATTCATTAGACCACCAGGGGCGCACAGGGTTATAACTTATTTTATTTTGATGATAATGTAATTGAGAATCTATAGTTACCACCAGCAGAAGTTGAGCAGTTTGTTGTTGATTTTTTTTGGATAATCTTTCCACGATTTTTGTACGTCTGGTTTTTCCTCTGTTGCTACCGGCTATGAAATAATCAGGGTTTCCAATAACCAATTAATTAATTGCCACATTTTTTAGGAACTTATTTGCGACGATATGAGTCGTAGATACCTGTGGGGCTTTCTTCATTCATTCATTTGCCTTTATTTATTCAGGAGAAACACATTGAGTTTAATAATCTCTTTTGCAAGTGTGTCCTGGTAGCAATGCATAAAACAAATTTACAGTGTCAATCATACTAGATTTAAATAGCAGAAAGATAAGTACATGAAATACAACAAAAGTAACTCTTCTGCATCTTGTGCCTAATGTAATGTATCCGTGTGCTTCGCTGGTGGCACCTGGTAGTCCAGGACTCTCGCATGCAAATTAGTGCCAAGTTACTGGGCCCGTGACTGAGACGGTGCACATCGGTTGTGGGATCACTCCCTTTAAAGACCGCTGCCAGGCTACGTCAACCCAGCCTCACTTCAGAGCCCCGCGGACGTGTGAGTAATTAACACCGAGCCCTGATGGATTAAATACCACCCTGCTGAGATCCACTCTGTCTGCTGCTGTTGGCATAGTGACCTGCAAGCAATAAGACACTTTCAGGGGCAGCGATGACAAGAGTGTCACCGAGAGCGATGTGAGCAGAGGCGGCGGCGGCAAACGGATAGAAATGCAAGGGGAGTTTATCGGTCCCAAATCATCTAGATAAACAAGAGCAGCTGACGAGAACCGCCGGAATGAATAGGCCTAAAAAAAATAAAAAATAAAAAATGCGGATCAGAAGATGGATAGCTCGGGGTTAGAGGCTATTCCCACCGCTGTGTTGTGTTCAGTTGGGCTGTCTGTCAGGAGATCTATCCAGACCTGTGTTTCCTCCTCGTCTCTAAATCTCTCTGTTCTCTCTCTCTCTCTCTCTCTCTCTTTCTCTCTCTCTCTCTCTCTCTCTCTCTCTCCGAGCACCCGAGGCCAAGTTGGATCAGGCCTCACTTCAACACAGCCATCATAATTACTCCGATGCCGGAAGAATCAATTACTTCTAAGCACCACTGTTTCCAGAATAGAGCCAAACATTAAAGTTTAAAAATTTGAAATTATTAAAAAGTCATGCTCTCAGGGACACATACAGAATATTTACTGTTAACAAATAACTTAATAACTCCACTCCCAATTAATAATTCATGACGCAGACTGGCTCAGCAAAAGACTTGTCTCGTGGCTAATTTCTCTGCCTTGATACGTTGTTAAATATGCATTGCTTCTCGGCTATTCTGCACCAGCAAACCCGTCAGAGCTTCTGTGACTTTCTGCAGAAACCAGAAGCACAGTTTTGTCTGTTGACATAACGATTTGCTCTGCTTTTAACCGATGTTTCGAGTTTGCAGCGGGCGATTTCTTCTGTGCACAACACTGGTGCGTTCTGCCTGGCGTCGTCTTGTACAGTGGATCACTCTAAAGAAGGGAGTCGGAGTTAATGAGTTGGTTCTGATTGGAGCACCTATCAATCCAGCAATCATGGATCATGTTTTGGATGTATTAATTTTTTTTTTATTCGGCATCAGTCCCCCGCCAGGCGCTAACTGTCTGAATGTGAAATTATCAACAGACTAATCAGCCATGCCACTTGAATGTGAAGGAGAAAATTATTGTCATAAAACAGTACCTCACTAGTGTATCATGGGTAGTTTGCTCCGCTTGTGGAAAATAATGCAACTGGAGAGAGATTTGGCATAGTGACTCTGCAAAACACTAAATAAGTGTTTTTCAATTGTAATACATTCATAACATGGCTGTCCTAAAATGAAGTAAGAAGTGAGGAGAAGCTAGTTTAAAAAAAAAAAATCCAATTATTATGTACATACTGTTTGTATTCAACCTAAGTTATATTGTGTTTTAGAAAGAGGAAGATGATGATGGAGATTCCTACATGCAAGCTGCGTAAACTGAATACATGGCTGAAGCAAGAGACACTGACTGCTAATGCCAGTGAACCTGAGTGAATTAAAGAATTTTTTTCAGCAGACTAGAAATATAAAAACATGTCAGCCACCACCACCGGATGACATTTTTACTGAAGACAGGAGAATCCAGTAGAAACTTAAAAAGAAAAGGTATGTGGGGAAAGAGTGTCTGAAGAGAAGAAGAAACTGGCTACCAATCAACTGAAGGCATATTGAACCTAATTTAACTATGTTTTGGGGAAAGTTTGACTCTTTTCTCAGCATTTTCCTATTTTTAGGCCACTCCATTAGTCTGAATGAAAATATTTGTGCTCGGAACATCCGTAGTTTGTATTGCCTTCTTTAGGTAAATACTACATGAAAATCTATTTGTTCTGTACTGAACAAATATCATCCATCTTCTATACCACTTCACCCAATTCCAGATCCCAGCAAACAAATTGATTCAGATATTAAACTGAAAATCACTTGAAAAATCTTGTTTCCCTTCCTTTAGTTTCTTTCCAGGCAGCTTTGAGCTTCAGGGTTTTAATGCAGACTTGAGGAGACTGCAGACGACGTCCATTGCTGCTGATGGCACTTTCGTTCATTTCCTCCGGCAGAGTATCACCGAAGTGGATTTATCTACTTATTAGCATTTTATGCTCAATTGTTGTTGAGCTTCCACCAGATGAATGTTATAGTTTACTTGTTGTAATAGCCATTGCAGCGAGCGGAAAACATTTTCTATTATAGGTAATGCAGAGAGCAGTCGCTGAAATGCAAATAGCAGCCGGTGCACTGGTCCCTGTTACAGCAGGTATGAGTGGTGCTAAACAGGCCAGAAGACGAGTGAAAATAAGGAGATTCAGGTGGCTTTGCTGTTTTAGCTCCATTCAGCTGAGTGAATCAAACACACAGGAATAGTTCCCAGCTTTAGAAGAAAAAAAGCCCCAAGGGTCTGTAAATTGGCTTTCAGAAGAGGCAAAAAAAACAAAAAAAAAAACAATTGCCCTTTACCTCTGAGGTTGCATGTCATCTCTCTGAAGCTCACTACTGGGCAGATTAAGGTCAAGTAGACCATTCCTCCCCCTTTCCCCCTTTGCTCCCCCTCTGAAGGGAGCAGAGAGAGGGTGAATAAAATGATGACAGGTAGGGATTGAGAGAGAGAGAGAGAGAGAGAGAGAGAGAGAGAGAGAGAGAGAGAGAGAGAGAAAGAGAGAGAGAGAGAGAGAGAGAGAGAGAGAGAGAGAGAGAGAGAGAGAGAGAGAGAGATGGTAGAAAGTGGGATTTTGAAGGTCTTTGAAAGAGGTTTTACACCCTTCCCTGGTGGTTTCCCTCTCTCACTCGAAGAACTGTGTTGATAATGGCTGCTTGTCAAGGAGGATGAGCCCACCTGCTCTTTGTAACTCAGTCCTGCTGGTTCAGCTCCCAGCCTCAACATAAATATGAAAGGAACACGAGTGGGGGTTAGCAGTGGCCCCGCGTCGTGGTTGTCAGCGGTCCCTTAATGTGGCTCTAAAGGGTACGATATTCTACAAAAGGACACCTTTTCACCGAGAGGAGACATGAACATACCTTTGCCGGATCCTGCTCTCACACTGCCTGTGAAGGCTCATTTATGCTCTATGTTCGCAAGAAAATGAACATTTCAAACCGTGTTTTCTTTCCTGTTACTCCTATATGTGCTTCACTTTGGTTCCTACGTTAGTCTGTACCTCCACTGAGGGACAGCTAGAGGAATACAATGGTGGTAAGGAATTGCAAGTGTTGGGTTGAAAACAACCAACGTGGCGACTGTTGAAGAGACTAATAATGTTTCTTTAGAGAACCAGAATACATCTGAAGCAGTGTTGCCTAATGGAGGGGCCGGCTGGGCTCGTAAATACATTGCGTTTCTGATATTAGACAGAGAAGACAGATGGTTTGAGAGAGGGACAAAAGAAGCCATCTATGTGAAAGTGGAACAACTTTCCCTCAACAGAGGAGGTTTACAGCAGAGATTCCTCGCCCGGGGCGCCGGCCAAGAGTCACGGGGGGGGGGGGGGGGGGGGGGGGGGGGGTTATGAAGACCTTTTGACTTTAAGGAGTACAAAAACATTTTTATGTCTAGTGTGCATTTATTTCAATTATGTTCATTCATTTGTTCATTTAAAACATAATAAATAAAACTAAATGATGAGCACAATGAATACACCGAAAATTAAAACTTAACATGTTCGAAAACGAGTAGGAAGAAGCACAAGCTTATTGAAACCTCCCCCTTCTCCAGTCAGTCCACTTGTTTTTTCTAAACAATCACATACTCATAGACATCATGGACTGAAATGATGTCATCATGATTTAAGTGCTATCATGCCACAAAAACACATTTTAAGCATTTGCTTGAAAAGTGTATAATTTCTTTAAAATTATTAAAATATTGCTATTAAAATACACTATCTTGCGTGCAACAAGGGAGCTCGCTTTCACGGCAGCCTCACCAATATCTCGTCTTGTCTCTCGGTGCCGTGTTGTGTCCGCTCCTCAAATTTGTTGAAAAAAAATCTGTATTTTCTTTGAAATGTTTACAATTTGCTTGGTTGTTTGCCGGGTCTCTCGCGGGCCAGTTTTGGCCTCCGGGCCTTATGTTAGACACCCCTAGAAGCTACACAATGTGTCTGTGAGTGGGGCTGAACGACTCACTGTCACCTCGAGCTTCCTCGCTATAGAAATCTCACCGCAAGCTTCACCAGCAAGTTTCATCTTGGACTCTGCAAGAGTCTGCTGCATGATCAGGGAGCTGCATCACATAATTAGGACAAGTTTGGTCCTTTTTTTGTCTCCACTCAGTGGTCACACTGCCCCCTCACAGTTACTGGTGGTACTGCTCTTTTGGTCCTGATCTGTAAGCTTCTAGGAGGCAGACAGTAATACGGGTGAAACGAAAGCAGAGTACGTACAGAAAGCTTTGGGCGTATTCGTGTCTAACGCCGAGCATAATTGAGCCTTTAGTCTCTTGAAACGCGCTGGCCTGGGGTTCCTGAGATGTCACAGGCTTCCACATTGCCGCCGTCGCATTATGTCATTAGGTATTATCGTCACAGATGATAAATCAATGAAACCAAAGTGGCAAGACTGCCAATTGTAATTACAGAATCAATTGACGCACAATTAAGTCTTTTGTTTCAGTGGATTGTCCTGTCAATCAGGACCGAGCCCCCCGTGCGTTCAGTGAGCGCCGTAACATTTCGCTTTCCCGTGTCAAGGGCACAGTCACCAAGTCTGCCGCCAATTAACAGCTATAATGTGCTGAGTCGAGCGCGGGCAACAAAATAGGCGGCAATTTTCTTCTGCTCCTGTTAGAAAAAAAAATTATGCTTATCAGGTACCTCGCCTCAGCAAAGGTGAGGGGTCGTCCTGAGCAGGCAGCCAGCATTTCTCCACATAATTGAGAGAAGTTTGGATTTAATTGTATAATTAATCTTGTCAAATTAAGTTACACAGAAGTCCGACCCTTAAATTAGGCAAGTTGGAATATTTTAAATTGCCTTAATGTGAAATCTGGCTCCAGAATGCACTTTGTTCTCTCCTGATGGGATGAGGGAAGTGTTTTTTTTCTCCACCACGAACACGGCATGCTGTAATAACCTGTTAGCACTTCTTATCACGTTGTTCCTTTTATATGATTAATTTCCTCAGAAAGTAATTGCGATTTTTTTTTTTTTAAAGAAGCACATTGTATAGCTTATGGTAGGACACAGAAGCGGAACTATAAATGCAAAATTCATTCAATTATTAGAAGCTTACACTTTTCTCTACAGTCTCATCAAGTATTTTGACTTTATTTATTCTTAAAGTAATCAGAACTTATTGTGTATTCATGCAACTTGATTTTTTTCACAGATGTACCCAGATGTAATATTTCCTCGATGAGAATAAGATAAATGATTTGTGCGCTGAAGAAATTCCTTAACTTTTCCCAAAACTACAGCCATTTATGGGAACTTTCCAAAACCCTCCCACTTTCCCACCGGGAAACTCCCAGTTTGACCTTTCTGAGATCTTATTTACTCATGAAGACAACCTGCAATGTTATAATCGCCAGTTATCTAATGATTTTGGCCATTTTGAAATGTCACAAAGCTAATAACTTAATAACTTGGAAATAATGTAAGAAAATATTTGAGTAATAATGTTGTAATACAGAAATTGAGCTGCAAAACGCTGGTTTGCAATGTTCGTGCAGGTTGCTTATCGATAATAGTGGATTAGATAGTTACTTTTTACTCCTCACACAGTTGTTTGAGTTTTCTTTGCCTCTCAAAAAGAGTCATTAGATTTCTTTTGACCAGTTTCAGGTATCAGAACTTATCAATAGGACATTAACAGAGAAAAGGCTATTGACCGTCTATTATATAGTTCAGTGCGTGACGGACAGAAACAATGTGAGACAAGAGGACCGTAAGCAAAAGGTCCACGTTGGATGTGATGTCTTGGACGAGGAGAGCGAGCGGCCACGTGGCTGAAAGTGAAGCAGATCGCAGTGATGAAGAAGCAGGTTCAGAGCAGCAACACATTCCTCATTCATGGCCTCATATCAGAGAAATGTTTGAAGTTGTTGGCTTGAAGAACAGAAACACTTGGTAGAAATATTCTTCAAAGGGAGACTCTTTCCTCCTCTACTTTGAGCATTTTCAGTGCAGAGCTTGTTTTTTTTGGGGTTTTTTTAAGCGTATCGGTGCAGTATGTAAATGTTGGAATGTTGGATAATGACCTTTTTGTGCAGTAGGTGGCAGCAGAGAGTCACGCTCGTGTCCAGGTTGTAATCGTTCCAAATTTGTGAGATTTCTCTCAGGTCGTAGTTTGCAATTACTAACCTTACTAAGCTTTAGTGTTTTAAAATTCAATCTGAAATATTTCTTACTGAACTAAGAAAAACGGTGAGCTTGCTAACTCCTCAAAAGACATACAGCACCACACATGGACATAAATGGAATGACATCACGACTTTTCATTTGTCTTGCTTTTTGTAAAAGTTCTAAATAGATCAAAAACTTGACCTATTGTACTTTTAAGTAAATAAGTTTTGTCTATTTCCTCTTCTGAACTCTGAAGACTGTCTGAAGGGCCATTTTTAACCTAAACTAGTGCCACGGTAAATATATATATATATATATATATATATATATATATATATATATATATATATATATATATATATATATATATATATATATATATATATATATATTTACTCCTGACCAGTCAGTACAGGTTGTCCACACTTTTCGGGATAGTTATCTGTAGTTTATCTTAGTACTCGTCGCAAGCAGGCCAGCTGACAGTTTGACTGGGACCCAGGACACGCCATCTATTTTGTCCCGTGCACTGTGGGATGTGGAAACAGTTAAATAATGTGTGAATTTCCTGCCGTCTGCTGCATCTGCTGATAATTCTTTTGCTCATGTACGATGTCCACTCTTTGTGTCAGACACTTTATTTGGCCAAAATGCAGGGTCACGGAAATCAAGTGTCTGATCAGCCTGCTTAGACTCTCCGACCCCCCGTATTTGATCACCGAAAATCACAAATAAATCCAATCACCCACTCCTATCGGCACTATTAACTGAAGCTAATCTGAAAACTCTCCCATTAAATTTACAACATGCTCTTTTCTGATCCTCTACTTTTCATCTGTACCATTCAAACTTTCCTCGCAGGTTTTCACTATATTCTACATATAAATTTACTTATATAGGATTTTTGGTTTACAGGATATAACAATGTTTAAATATGAGATTCAAAAACAAAAACAAAAAGTTCTGAACTGTGAACGCTATCATTAACAGGTATTTGCATTGGGCCATGCTCTTCGTTTCACAGGCAGAAATAAGTAAATAAAAAGTATTGGAGCAAAAAGCTTCCTGTGTGGAGTTTTACATGTTCAGCACTATAAACCACATATAAATTAACTGGAGTAACTTGAATAAATCACCTTCCACGGAATCATGTATTTCGTGTACGTCAATAAGATATTTAGTCTTATTGACGTACATGATATCAAACCTCAGGCAGGCAATCACAAGGCCACGCAAAAACTGCAGTTTGAGCTCTCGTGTGCTCGGGTGTGAACGTTGTGACAAAGTTATACATTCTCTCAATTAAAAACTTGATCGATTTGAAAGAAACATTTCAAAATAACTCACCACTGATGTGCCTCACTGCACATAGTCAATTCACACCTACCTTACTCTCTTGAATTTATATTACAAAATGATAATTGGATTTTCTTATCCATTAGCAAATTAAAGAGATGTTTTGACATTTTAAAGGAGGATTAATTGTGAAGGAAAACTACTGTTAAGACTTGGTTTTTATAACGACAGGAGTTTCGACTGCACAATGCAGATTTCCACTTCAGAATTAATGAATATTCCCGTTATCTTGCCCGTCATTTTCATATACCTCTAAATACAATCAATTAAGCTAACGGAGAACAGTAGGATTAATTTACAGGGGAAAAGCCCGATATGGAAAATTGACATAGAATGTAAACACGATCCATCATTTCACCTTCCGAGGAATCGGCAAACTGTTTTGTATTTTAGCAGCTCTGGTGTCACTTCTCTGCTGCTCTATTGGATGTTAACAGCGTCAGCTTGTAGCCCTAATCAGCCTGTATTTTTTTTTTTATCAGAAAATCACCTGTCAATTCACGACTGTGACATCAAACCCTTCTTCTTGCAAGACCTACGGTTTCAAGCCACAATCAAAGATACTGCCATGATTTCTTCGATTGTATTGCATGTATACGTAGTCTTTAGTCAGAGCCCCTCTTCCTTCCGCGAGTGCTTTCATTGGCGTTCAAACTGAAGCGATAACGAGCACATCGAGGGAGCCACATATGCAACTACCACCTGTTGGCGGACGGCACGACCCGTCGTCTCTCGTCAATAAAATCCATCTGCCCTTTTTTTTTTTTTTTCTTTCCGATGAGTGGCCGGGGATTTCTTTCTCCCGCCGCGCCTCATTGTAACGGACCTCTGCGGTGCCCGTCCTCTGATACGATAGCGCAACCTCGCTGTAAATCCTGAAGCTCTAACTCCATCTCTAAACAAATGAGCACGCCCCACAGTATCTCAGCCAGATAATCTTGTTTGAAGCCACAGTTAGGAGTGCATCTCACCACAGTGTCTCTCCGCAGAGTTCACAGAGATTAGAAACACTTGAGAGGAGATTGGTTTGGGGAAGAAAAGCCAGTTGAGAGCGTCACACCGGGAGATGGAGATAAAAAGAAAAAAAAAAAAAAAAAAGTAAAGTTGAGCAGTCAAGTATCAGCGAACTGTCCATAATCTGAGATGTTTATTAGAAATGTCACAAGTTTGCATCATCAAGAAGAGACTGAACACACAATGATATGTGTGTGTTAATCAGTGGCAGAATGAAAGTCGAGGATTCATCCAGTTCTGTGTTTTGCATCAGCAGAGCCGACTCGACTCTAATGACAACATTTCTGTTTACTGCAGCGCGGGAGCGAGAACGCACGTCCGACCATCCACTGCCTGGAAAGCGGGAGGCCCCCAGGGTATTTGCCAGCATAATTCCCATCTTAACACAGCGACCTCACTCCGCCGCTGTTGTCAGATTTAGTAACAGCAGACACACGAGAAGGAGCTGGTAGGAAAAAGTCTCCTTCGGCATGCTCGGATGCCAACCGCGCGCACGACTTTTCAAAGGGGCCTTCTTTCATGTGCGTGACGTACGACTGTTTCTGTGTCGGCGGCGTCTCGGGGAGAGAAACGCTACCCCAGCACAACGCTGCTGTCACCCAGAATACAGATGGAGGATGTGCCCTTGTGCACTTTCTGTGAAGTACATACTTACATGGATGGCTCTATTTTGCACCGGTGTGTGTGTGTGTGTGTGTGTGTGTGTGTGTGTGTGTGTGTGTGTGTGTGTGTGTGTGTGTGTGTGTGTGTGTGTGTGTGTGTGTGTGTGTGTGTGTGTGTGTGTGTGTGTGTGTGTGTGTGTGTGTGTGTGTGTGTGTGTGTGTGTGCAGTGTAGTTTCTGCAAATGGGGAGACGTATGCTTGGTGCAGTGGAGTGTTTTGGAGTAGGGTTATTTTTAGTGTCTGTCGATCTCCGTCTCTCTGTGGTACCAAATTGAAGTAGGCATCAATGCCAGGTGTTGTGCAAGTACACACACACACACACACACACACACACACACACACACACACACACACACACACACACACACACACACACACACACACACACACACACACACACACACACACACACACACACACACAGAGTGTGTCTTAATTGACTGCCGGACTTCCTAATGTTTTTCATTGCTCAATAAAAAACTGAATTTCTCTCGTGCTAGTCTTTTTTGATTTGAAGTGTCTGGTGAGACTGTATATATAATCTGCAACTTTCCATTCTAAAAATGTGCATTTAATATGGCTTGATAATGTTTAATTATTTTCTCTCAAAACTGTTTCTTTTTATTATAATGATTACAAATCATGCTTGGAGAAGATTTTCCCTCCTGCTTCGTCTCCCCCGAGAAAGCTCGCTCCATATTTTGAAAAATCCTAATCAGTAAAATTAGTTCATCTCTGGGTTTAACTGAATTTCACTGGTTTGCATTCACTTCCACTGTCGAAATGCTAAATTCTATTTAATAGCATAATTTCTACAGACATAATGCAAGACATCTTGATATATATGTAATTTTCGCTTCATGCAGCTTTACAATGTCGCAGTATTTTTCATGTAATAACACATTAGTTAATGATTTATAATATTCAATGCAATTCTCCGTATTAACAAATTGTGTCCACATCCACAATAACAAAATAATTCATCAAATATTTAATACTGGTCAAGTTAACACATTATTGCATTCATGCCGTGCTGACTACTGAGCTAGTTGCCAATTATTGAAATAAATCTACAGATACACAGGATGAGTGGGAGCTTGGAGCATTAAGGGAGGGCTTAATAAGCAGCATTTTAAAACTTTTGAGCATCGTCTTCACAACGACTTCCAGCACCTGTAGTATGGAGTGATGAGATTGTGTTAAAAATGTTTTGGATTTGGTTAATCTGAAATGATGCTGTAACAATTTGGTAATCCAGCTCGTCTCTTGTGATTTGAATCCAGGACGGCCGTCGCTACAAATTATGATCCCACACAATTTTCAACCTCGTACCTTCAACCCGGACCAATACAGTGGTGATCGTGATTCTGGAATCTGAGGTAACTTCTGAGGTCAATTCTACAACAACAAACTACATAAAGCAATAATACTGTTTATTAACCTGTGGTTGGTTGTAGTTGTCATTGGTAAACCAAACGGTTTTGCTCATCATTATTGAATATTGAGAAACAATTGTGAATAAACACGGTAATCGTTCTCTAAAATATTACGTTTCTTGAAAAAAATAGCTTTAAAACAAACAGCAGATTAGACCAACACACTCAGTTTTTCCATTAAGAAATAGTGTGTGAACAGTTTCTCTCCCACACAGCTGAGCAGGATGTTTGAGATTTAGGACTTTGGTTGGAAATGTTCAGTTGTTTTTGTCCAGGAGAGGCGTACCTTCTTGTCCCTACGGAGAACATGAGGATACCATTAAAGCACTATGGGAAAAACTGTAACAGTGCAAGCCTAACGTCTGAGACTCAGCATGTTTAACATTTAATCTCAATCCCCCCTTCATAATTTGCCACAGTCCGTTGCAGTACATTGTTGTGAAATCGAATCGAACTGTTTTTTTTTGTGGTTTTTTTAAGGACTCTGCGCTCTATTTGGCTTCCTCTTCTTTTTTCCCCATCCCTCTTTGATTGTTCAAGGAAATCTTGTGAAATGCAAATGGGGCCAAACAGAATGTAATTGCTGCTGTGTGATGATTACAAGGGAGAACTAATGATGTCCCAACACCAGGGTCAGGTTGGGTTTAATTAGAGGAGGCACAATCAGTGTCACTCCAGTCTTGTGCTCTCCTGTTCCCGGTGCCTGCCTGGTCCTGTGCCAGCAGAGAATTTAAAGAAAATGGGCTGCTGATGTGCAAAGAGCGAGAACGGGCAGAAATTAATGTGGCTAAGTTCTTTTGTTCGGTACCAAGCTGTTTTGGAAATGGAGCTTCTGGAAGAAGCATTGGCCTGTCTTCCAGATAAAGGTGGAGGCTAATGAGCGAATACAGAACCGAAAAGGTCTCCATTCCCGTGCTCCCAGAGCAACACCGCGTTCAACCACCGATTGCACGGCAGAGCTCACGCTAACCTCGCCAGTGGGATGGAACGTCTCCCGCGCCTTTCACTGTGATCATAAATTATTGTTCAGCGGGAATATGTTGTGCAACTGAGCAAATTACCGAAACAAGGAGACCAGATTGGACAGATGAGTGAGACCAGCCAAGGAGAATAACTGTGGCCAACATTCCTGATTATCCAATCAGCGCTCCAAAAACATCAATTCCATCTCGTCAATAGATAATTAAGAGGGATAATTGGCTGGCTGCTCTCTGGGCAGACATGCACTGCTGGTGAAGTTCCATCCCTTACCTCAGCAATACACACACACACACACACACACACACACACACACACACACACACACACACACACACACACACACACACACACACATTCACCAGAGACATCTGTCCACTGAAGGTCAGTGCTATATTTCATATAACCAGATGAAATGTGAGATGTTTGAAAACACATAATCAATATGATAATGATAATATATTTATGTTTTTTTAATTGCTTTGGGTTGAACACCACTACAATACAACGGGAAATATAACAATGTGACCTTAAAAAAGCAGGGCAAAATTCAGGTCAGGTCAAATCAAACTACAACAAAAACAAGGACGCAAAGGATAAATTGAATTGCTGAAATAGCTCAATAAAAAAAAAAAAATCCTGAATAAAAAACAAAGATTGTATAGATGTTTTAAAAAAAGAAAATGTATGATAAAATAAAAATTTAATAAAGAGACTAGCCAGGATAATAATAATGAACATGCCATTAAAATGTACTCAAAAGGAAATAGACATTAAGCAACAAAAGAGGCGGAAGAATGAAACATCAATGCAGAATGACTAACCGGTTTAATCTGTATTACTTCACAGAAAAAGGAAGAAAAGTAATAATAATAATAATAATCATAATAGTACATTTTGTTCGGTCTCTTTTGAAACATTCAAGCTCACCTCACATCAGATAAATGTATAAAAACATTAATTACACATAATAACACTTTGGTATATTTGATAAATCAAATTTAAAGTTATTTGAACAGGTGTTTTTTTTTACATATTTAGCGTTGTCAGTCAGTCTAGAGTTTTGGAGAAGACAAGGAGAGGTTTCTGGCTCACACAGTGCCGAGGATGAACGGTGGGGCTGTTCAAAGTAGTGCTGATGAAGATCAGAGGGGGTCTGTCTGCCTGTAATAGGCTGCTGAGACAAAGTGGAGGCTGACCAGGAAGATCTTTGAACGTTAACAGCAGGATTCAGAGTGTAATACAATGACCTGGAGCAGGTGGAGCAGAAGAGTGATGTGTGTGTGTGTGTGTATGCGAGTGTGTGTGGGGGGGATGCTCAGTTGGTAGCATGGTAGCATTCCTTCCTCTGTACACGTATAGACGTGTTATTTGGTACGATGGTGAAGCTTAAGCTTCTCTTGGTGCAGTGGAGCACCTTGCATGACTGCCATCATGGACTGTAGAATAGGAGGTTTTGTTTGAACACTTAACATTCTAGTATGTGACATCAATGTCTTTGTGCTTTCGGATAACAGTGCTCTTTCTCTTGCCCCCTAATTTACACAGCCATTAGTTAATCATACAATTCCTTTGACTTATCTGCGATAAATCACATTTTGAAATTCTAGTCATTTTTAATTAGCTTTACATGGATGTAATGTGTGATGTCTTTATGATATGTATCGCGAGCATGCTGATATCGTGATATAAGTAAATTTACGATATATTGTGCAGGCCTGTCTATAGTCTACGTTTGCACAGAAACGGATTGGTACAGTTCACAATATGGTGGAATGAAGAGATCGACATATTGCCTAAATTTTAAGAAGAAAACTACACTTCTTTTATAGATTTGCTGTGTTACCAGTTGCACTGCTCTGTTGTTCAGTAAGCCTCCAGGAGAAGAACATAAACCTTAATGTCATGAACACAGGGTACAGATGGAAAGCTTTGTGCATATCTGTATGTGTATCTAACATTGAGCATAAATGAGCCTGAAGCTGAGTACTGGTAAGTACTCCCATAATCCACTTTGCTGTCCAGTAAACATACATCTGCTGCTGGGATTGCTGACAGAATCCGAGGTCTTCATTCTCGATTGAAGTTGTCGCCCTAAATTCCATAACGTCTAATAAAATTCTTGTGCCATAGTGACAATGTTATGACACACCACATAGACAGCCATTGGGTTTGTGAGGATATTTCATTGATTGACTTTGGTGAGGGAAGCATTGAAATTGTGCTGAAACTTTTGTGTCGGGATGGTTTCTAGTGTTGGAGCGAGTCAGCTGTTCCATGTTAGGATGCTTCCCATGTGGTCTCTGTTGTTTTTGAACCACTTCTAAAGATTATCTATCTTGGCAACTGAAGGCCCATTTTTATCAGGGCACCACCTCACCCCTTCCTAGACCAAAGGTTTTATTATTCCCAACCATCTTGCTCAGAGCTATTCATCCGTTTTAGATCTGCGAGTGTCTCTGAAGTACAGGCCAGCAGATTTAACCGGACAGGGCCAGAGATTTAAAACATTGACCTGCCCCGTCTCAACAGCTGTGTGCTAATCCATTCCATTGCTCCGACCGTCCTCCCCCCGTTTTTCCTGCTCTGGTGAATCGCGAGGTCCTTAATGTGTGAGATCAAGAGGAAAATAAGGCCCTCCAAATGGAATCAAATCACACGGAGGGGCTGCCCGGCTCCCAGCAAAAAGGCCTCGGCAGCATTAGAGGCCAGAATAAGACAGAGCAATTGGACTGTAATTCCTTTTCCAGCTATTAGCCCGTCACAGCTTGCCTTTCGCTCGTTTGCTTGGTTCGCTTCTCATTCCCCCAACACCACCACCACCACCACCACCACTCCCTTCCTCCCCAACCGGCCGGTCTTTGATTAATTCATTAATTCGCAAACAGAGGCTGAATCACATCTCAGCACTTGCTCAACTCAAATTGGATGCAGGGTAACAATCAGTCCCTCCTACCCCCGGACTGATCTGACAAATAAAAAATACAGCATTACTGAGCAAATAGATCTCTGTCCATTCGGCCTGATAATTTGTAGCATTTTCATGTTTTATTTATGCTCACAGGAGCTGCCTACTCTCGTATATCACAGACCCAACGAGGCAAGGCGGGTAGGGGTGTATTGATTTGGGTCGACTGTGCACCCCTCCGCGCGGCCCTGCCCCTGCAGCCCCGGCGACGCCCCCTTGCAGTTTGTATTCGTCTCGAGCTTCTCGCCCTCTGGCCCTCGTGCGTTGGCGCACGTTGCCCCTCCTTGGCTCGCGCGAGGCCCAATCCCATTCCCATGCATTCAATATTCCCATTATAAGCTCATTAGTCTAGTCATTGTTTGGGGCTCATTAATAGGATATCCATCGCCTTAGACACCTCGGGATGAGCATGTCACACTGTGGCTCCGTTCTCTGTGTCACTATCGGGGCGGGTTTGCAAGAGTTGCGCATGCACGTGTGTTTCCACGCCACGCCGACCTTGAGTTTGCTGACATGCCAGCCTCTCTGGAAACCTGCTGACACACTTTGTGTCGATACACACACATGCGCCCGCGTACATACGCACGCCAAAATCCCTCCCTCCACGACCTGACTTCCCCGCCCACTCGCTCCCTGAGGTTTGTCTGTCAGCGATGCAGGAGACAGCAGAGAACGCGAGCAGAGGGGAGCGCCGAGGCCAGATCAGGCGGTTTTAACATGCGAGGCAGGTGCTCCCGTGCCTTCATATTGATCCTCCGAGGGCTCCCAGGCCCCCTTTTTTTCTTTCTCTGCCTGGCAGTGGAGGCCATTCATCACCGAGGCCATGACTGGAGAGCTCAATCAGCCATCTCTGTCAGAAAATGGGCTGCGCCGTGCCACACTGAGCTGGCCTCTCTCATCAGGAGGGATGAAGCATTGACACAATGCCGTGGCGTGATCCTCTTCTCTCACTCACTGGAGTCATCTATAGTTTGCCAGGCTATGCACAGTCATGCCTCTGCGAAGTCTTTCTATTAGATTGCCATGTTCTCCTTTCACCTAACATGTTTTCATCGATTTTCAGTGGGAAACAAATCATAAAAATAGCTGTTTGGTAATCCCGACTCATCTCGCCTGACATAAAAACAATGGTGTTTTAAACGGTGCTTTCTTTATGTGGCTGTTTCTTTTTTTTAATCGGTGCCCAAAGAGAAGATATGAATCTAAACATCCAGGTCATGTTCATGTCAGACATCTTTTCCCCCGGCTAGTGATTTATGCCGGCCTCCTGCAGTCTCCCTTCCTTCCTGCCTCCTGCCACACCTTGGTCCTCCCCCGCACCCTCATGTTTGATTGATAGTGACTTTCAACGCCATGGGGAGATGTGCATCCCAGCTGAGCTGCCAAGGATGGAGCTCCAGCCTCAGCCCAAGTTTGGGCCATGACAAGGACGAACTGGGGGGGGGGTGAAGAAGAAAGATGGTAGGAGGGGAGCAGAAGGGAGCGCGGCCTCAGCGTCTGATGTGTTTTAAATAACTTTGACAGAGGAGTTTGAACCGTCTCTCTGGGCTGGAGCTAATCTGATGTGAGAGGATGCCACACTGAGGCTGATAGGACACAGAGATAGAGGAAGGGGAGGACGAGGCAGAGGGGGAGAGAGAAAGGGTAATAGAGGTGCTCACTCAGCTGGTGGGAAATCTGCCCTCTTCATCTTTTCATCTCTCCAACCTCCCTCTTTCTCACTTTGCCCCTGCCTCCCTCACTCAGTTACATCCATTTACCACCGAGCCCAGACTCACCCTCCCCTCCACACACCCCACACCACTCCTCCTCTCCCTTTCACACTTTGCGTCACGCTCCCTCTCACCTCCTTCCATCTCTGTCCCTGTCGCCCCCTCCGTTCTCTCTTCCTCCCCTCCCTCTTGTCTTTCACAGACGATTTAGGAAGTCACTGCCTCTCCCTTCCATTTATGAAATTGCTCATGTTATTTCCTGCCCCTCTACCCCCCGCCCTCGTGCCCCAGCTCTCCCTCATAAGTCTTAGTGGATGCATCCTCTCTCAGCACATAGTCCCCCCCCCCCCCCCCCCCCCCCCACCCCCTACCCCGTACAGATCCAATCCTCCACCCAGAGAAGCACACAGCTCAGTGGCCGACGCAGTGAAAAACAAAAAAAGCCTGGTCCGGAGGGTAATATTCTCAGACAGCACGACTGGCCTCTGACACCACAACCCAGCCATAACACAGAGTGTCCATTCTTAATCCCCACCCGTGGCCTCTTGTTTACCTCATCGCCCTCTGGCCACTGTGAAAAGGCACATGCTGGCCCATTTCTTTCCCCGTGGCACTGTCTTTTTTTTTTTTGTTATGGCTTACTGCTCTGAGGCCATCGCTGTTATGAGCGTTGTCCGAGTGCTGATGCAGTCAGAGAGATTTACGGAGCCTCCAAACATTGTTGGCTTTTTTCTCCATGTAGTGGTGAAGCTCGGCACCTGTTTCAGGGGTTTTGCTTTGGATTAAATTCAATCGAAGCTAAAAACCTGTGTTAAATTTGTTTTTCTTGTTAACAACGGAAAACAGAATCTATGTAGACACAACACTGACAGACTGTAAAGTCTTTCTACTGAAGTTTGAAAGTGCTCCCGTTCATTGCTTGATTTATATTGGTTCTCCCACAGTCCAAAGACATATATATGGGATGAAATAGTATCTCAGGTTATACAAAATTGTTGATTTAATGTTGAACTATTTTTTAGTAAAATGTCTTAACTAATCTTACCTATACAAGCAATTTATCAATGGATTTATGAAAGTATTGATCGGAACCACTCAAAATTGAGTCAGCTCAGAGTGACTTTAGGTATCAGACATAAAAAAACAAAACACTATTGTTATCATTTGTTGTATGTTCTGTTCTCCTATGACCCCATTTACATGACAAGTGAAAACACAACGTTTTTGTGTTCTACATGGAAACAGCTGAAATTCTAACATTTATGTCATTAGCTTGTAGGGCCACTAGTAATTAACAATGGTGAGTACTCAGACATTTATATGGACAGACAACCAAACTATAAAACTACTAAGTCCCAGGAGAGCATGGACTGGGAGTCATCACTTGTTGTGATTGTTCATCTACTGGCCATTGTGCGCATGTGCAGTAGAGGCATTTCAGAAAAGTTGCATTTTCACCCGTTTCCGCGGAGTTGGAACCTTTTGAAAAAGCCCTTTTCAAAAAGTATTGTTATGTGTTTTCATTTGAAAACATTGTGTAAATAGGGCTGCAGTCATCACAAATATTTGCGGATGAAATTTAGATATAAGGTTGCCTGAGTTATTTTTTGCCATTTCTGTTCCCCAAAAATCATATCTATAAGTGAAAATTGTGGATGTTTATGCCGACTAATTTCTCAGAGCTAAACTAAAATCTTTCAGTGTTCCTACTGATTAACAGCCCCCAAAGTGCTTTACAATGTTGGTGAAATTCACCCATTCACACACCAGTGAAGGCGGCTGCCATACAGCACTCAATCCATCCAAACTAGAGCAGTTTGGGGTTTAGTGTCTTCTTTAAATATATTTCAACAGATAGGGGATTGAACTTGCAGCATTCCGATTGAGAGGCAACCTGCTCAACTGATCCATAGCCGTCCAATTAAAGCAGGTACAATGTGGAAAAGTACTTGTTGCGGGATATGTTTTTTGCTTAGTTTAAACTTAAAGTTTTCAAATTTCTACATTTAAATCCTTCAAAATGTCACTAAATATTAAATGTTGGATAGTTTTGTGGAAAATTAATTAACCTCCTTCATCATAGTGTGGTGCAGTGTATTGTGCATCTAACTTTACATAATGTAAAAGCAGCCTAACCTGTGACCGCATCTATTTTTGAAGTTAATGTGGTGTAGAGCCGAACATGAGAATGAGCGTCAAAATGTAAAAGAGGTGGAATAAGAAAAATTGGGAGGACCTTGGTGGGTGTGGTTGGAGGTGGAGGGGGATAGAAAGGAGCGATTGAGTGAAGGGTGAACGTGTGAAGTCGGTGGTGGAGTGCGGCGGCCCGTCCTTGTGCCTCCTCCACTTGTCTCCACTCAGCCTGTTTCTGGCTCATTACTCTCTCCGCCAGCATACTTTTCCCTGGGCGGCGGTGAAAAGAACTGTCCTCTCTCACTCTTACCGACAGCCGCTGCCCGAGCACCGCCCTGCCCTCCCGATATTAATCAACACACACACACACACACACACACACACACACACACACACACACACACACACACACACACACACACACACACACACACACACACACACACACACACACACTCCCTCCCCAGTGAGCCCCTCTGACGGACAGGCTGGTGGGCAGTCGTCCCTTCTCCAGGCCCTCACTTGCAAATGAGACATCCAACCTCTTCGAGCAGGCGAGGGACAGGATATTAGAAAAGTTTCATTGGGGAGGAACTTTGTTTTCATTATACCTTTTTTATGAGTGACTGGAAGGAGAACCTGAAGGTTTGTCTGACAATAAACTCTTAATATCAAAATATGTTGAGACGAGTATGATGCCCTTGTTGACAACAGAACTATAAACCTTAAAGTAACTTATACCATAAATATGTAACACACAGTAAAGGTCGGCCCACAGAATGTTTCCCAACATGTAAAAAAACCTTTAAATTGGTGTTAGTGTATTTATTCCTTCAGCTTTAGTTGTGTGAAACAACACAATTTTACACTGTGTTATGTTCATTTCTTCTCAAAATGAAATAAATGGACATAGTATGTCTCATTGTAATTGGTCCACATTACTTTCAGGTTTAAGTTTTAGTTACTTTTTATAAATCCTGTCAGATGACAGGACACAGATTGGCGCTGCACTCATACTGGCGGTTTTTTGATGCATCCGTCAATAAATAAAACTATTGTTTTCAAAATCTGGCACCCTTTTATCACCTGATGAAATTGCAACGATTCACAATTTGTCTTTGCTAAAGAAAGATTCTCAATTATGTGCATAAAATACACAAAAAAGAAAAAACACCAAACACGAAGCTCATATTGATCCTCAGACAGCTGAGATTGTTTGAATGGATGAATAAAGTATCTTGTTTCTAAAGCTAAACTACCAACATCTAATTCTGTCTCAGTGGATCTAAAAGTTGGAGAGCTCTGCTTTTCATGGTATTTGCTTTTTGTGACGGTCTTTATAGTCAGTTTGTCTCTTAGAGGAGATCTTGTCTATATTTCCCTATATGTTGTTTCCTGCTGTTTCATGTCATTGAAAGGATTTTTGACTTTTTATCAATATTGTTGGACCTTTTGCCATACTTCATGTCTCTGTCCGGTTTCAGACCACTAAAATAGTTTTTAGGATGTTTTATTTGGTGAATTGACCTTTTTTTTAAATTAATATTATTATTGTTGTTAAATCTTTTTTGTATTTTCAGCTTTTTAGCCTTTTTTGCTGTATTGTGGCGGTGGCTTTCTTGAGTTATTTTTGGGGTTACCCTTACCTTTGAGGTTGAGGTCATGTTGTGTTGCACCTCTTTAAATCGTTCTTGTCTTTTTTTTTTGTCTCTTTCTGTATTTGGGAGTGCATTCATGAGAATTGTTCTAGATATATTCGAGCCTAGCAGAGGTTTTAAAAGATCTCCATTTATTATCCATTCAGGGGAAGTTATCGGCAAAGAATTGTCTGTGCTAAAAAACCCAAACTGGAACATGAAATACTAATTTTGTCAACGGATTTATAGTTAGCTTTTATTCCCATTGGTGTGTACAAGAAATCAAATCAGGCGTTATTTATACAGCATATCATGAGTCGAACAAAAGGTCAAGGCCAGATAAAAACATAAACCATTCATTTTGCAATTCAACGGTAAAGATTATAAATATTAACATTTATTGCTTGATAATCAATAATGACTGTGAGAGAGAATCAATTCCAGAGTAGAAATGAAACAACTTCGAACTCCTTGGAGGACAAACTGGATTGTCAACAGGTAAGAACCGATGATTTAACGATATAAGTGACCCACAAGAAGTGCAGAGTTGAATCAGAGCCACACATTTCTTCACAAGGAATTCCAAAATCAGTCCTGTGTTTAACAGCATGCCAGTAGAAAGGGGAGAGGACAGCAGCATTTTGAACTCATCAGGATAGTTATAGTTAGATACGTAGTTAGATAATCAGAATAGTTTAAAGAAACCTGTCCCAGTTCAAGTGAATATTGCTGTAGTCCAACCTTGAGGTAAGAGAAGCATTAATTACTTTTTCAAGGTCCTTTAATGTAAGAGACAGCTCAACTTTAGATAAAATTCTCAGCTAGAAAAGACTGTTGGCCTCAATCACAGATTTAATCAAATTTGAATGAAACGTCGAATTTGACACCAAGGTTTCATGCATGTGGCTTGTCATACTGGGGTATGGGACAGAGACACTAACAGAGAAAATAACATCTAGTGATGATGTTGCTGGATGGGAAAGACAAAGCTCTGATATTTTACTTTTTTTCTCATATAGGAGGCAAAGTTCTTGACAAGAAACTTTGTGAAACCAACAAAATATGTTGTCCATAATGGCAGGATTATTGTCAGACTTCACGCTTACATGCATTTGTGTCTCATTAGGATACAAATGGTTGGCACTTCTGTGTCTTTTTAAGATAAATTAAAGAGATGGCAAATACAATTGTCAATTATGAATATTTTTAAATCACAACCAGATTTATGTACTTGCAGCACTTTTGGTAGCTTTGTCAATAAGATCAGGAAACACAAGCTTGCCTTTCCTCACCTTGTAACCCCTTGGACCACTCTTGATGGATGCTGATCACTGTAAACCATGAACACCCCACCAGAGCTCCAGTTCTTGAGATTCTCTGACCCAGTTTCGTCCAACTCTAACAACTTTTAGGCCAAAATGTTCACTTACTGCCTTATATATCCTGCCCATTAACAGCTGCCAAATCAGTGGTCATAATATAATGGTTGATCCTACCGTTTCAAAAAGCAAACTTTTTAGTTTTCTCTCGATGCAATACCAACAGTGTTTATAAATGAAAGGAGACGTGGCTGCCAAGACTGATATAGATACATTAAGCTCGTGTCAGCCTGTAATTCTCATTATGGTGTAGAAATAATGTTTGCAAGGCAGATGAGGGAAAAAATAGTTGGAGTGCTGTTTGGTGTAAAAATACAGAGCATTCACAGCTCCTGACATTATGTATATGAGTCTAAAAAAGCCAGTGAAAAGCTTGGAAAGACAGCTGACTCTCTCTCCAAAGAGCCGTAGTGTGTTTTATTACACACTGTCGTCTCTTGCCTAAAGATATCCCCGAGCGCCAGCCCCTCCCTGCCTTACCCTCTTTGCCCTCTCTTAAAAACTTGTGCCCGCTGACAGTCTGCCAGGTGCGCCCATACCCAGGAGACATGCCCGGTGTCACCGAGCGAAGCGGGCTCACGTTGGCCGTGAAGCAAGTCGCCAGCTTGGCCACCGAATAACTTTAGGGGCCGGCGGAGAGGGTCCCCGGCGCCGCTATGTGCGTGACATTAGCTGGCGGCCTTCCCCTCTCCTCTCGGCGAAGCTCACGGCCCCGGCTCTGCCTTCACAGGCTGACTGGGTATGTGACCTGGTGTCCAAGTGACATATTCCCTGGCAGGGAGTCAGAATATGAAATGATGGTATTATTCACGTCCTACCTTTGACATTGTCTGTTAGCTGTGCGGCAGGCGGAGCAGAAAAAGAGCTACAATCTGGCACCGCTGTCCACCTGAGCTAATGTGTCTGAAACATCGAGTGAAGACCTGGGAAATCCGCCGTAGACACGCCTCTCGTGTGTTCACTGAAAACAATGAGCGTCCAGTCTACACCTTCCCCCCGCTGGATGCCGTGCTAATAGCTAAAAGCTTCCACTATTGTGGCGTTGTCTCCCGGGTGTTGCCGGAGTCTTCCTGTTCTGATGAGAGCAGCTGGACACTGGGGAGTCTTCGCCTCCTTTTCTCAGGCAGACTATGCAATTTAAACCTGCCTCGGGCATGTAGATATTACTCCCCGGCGAGAAGGCTGAAAATTAATGGAAATTGTTTTAGAGGAATCATTATTAACATTCTCCTTTGGATGCCCTTTTGTCATCTCAGCCTTGTCGCCGCTCCTGTTTTATTCTCACGCTAATTTATGCAGCCGTTGACATTCCTGTCGGTGTGTAAATGTGGCGGGCAATGTGAATAATCAAGCTAATAATTAGGAATCGCTCCATCACTTCAGCGGGCATATACTTTGACATTAGCAAAATATCAGTCATCCTTTTATTATCTTATTTAGCTCAGTGTCGGTATTTCAGTGTTTCAGGGATCCTGAGGATTGACTGTTTGACAGCTACAGGCACCACTAATGCACAAGAAGGAAGGTATTACAGCTTTTCTGCTCCCGTCTTTCCCTCAGTGAAGGAAAGAACTTGGTTTGTGGTGTAGTATAACATTGCAGACTCACTCATCTCCAGAACCAGGAAATCACATTCCTCCACACATACGACTCAATTTCACACCCCAAGCTGGATTAAGAGGACTCTTTGCTCCGGGCCTGCGCAGGAAAATGGGTAAATATCACCCTTGTTCCTGGTGCCGGAAAATCCGCTATTTAAATGGAGGAGTAATATAACTGACATTTTCCAGTTCATTATGCAGCCCCTGACCTTCACGATGTACGACTTGGATACTTCTCGAGCAAAAAGGCGACGCCGGCTTCTCCCTAATGGGAGATGTTTGACCTTGTCAGGAACTAAGGGGAGGTCAGGGATGAAGGAGGCCATAATAGCCCCGAGAGAGATGGGACGCAGCAGAGCAACACCTACAACAACGACAAAGGACACTGTAAGACTCCAAACAGAAGCCGTGCTCGTACTGGCTCTAAACTTTTGGATGAAACAACTTCCTGACACATTTGAGCAAATAAAGCGTGTGTATACTGGAAAGCGACAACTCCTTTGATACATTATGTAAATTTCTGATCTGCAGGGATAATCTATAGCTAGCGATTGTGTATTACATCATCTGGTCTTCAGATTTGTGTTTATCTCTGTTTGTGGCCAAACTGCGGAAGCTTATCACAGATGGATTCGACTAATCTTCAACTGGCTCTTTGCCTTTATGTCCAACTGTACGGTACTTTAAAGACTCCTCAGGATTTCAGATAAATCCATCGCACTCAGTCACCAAACGTAATAGAAAGTAATCATATCGGGAGTCTTTCACGGATTAGACTGTTTTGAATGTGACTTATAATCTCTTCCATTTGTGTGAACTACAATGATGTGCACTGGGCGCCTGGCAGAGATAATCTTATTACCCAGTTGGCTTTTGTTTTCTGCTGCCTTGCTTTTATTCTTTATTAAAACATTTTGCTGCATTAAACATGCTAATTTGTGGCTGTGCATAATTGGGGTCTTGCTTTTAAAAACCTCTCCCCTGTTTGGTAGAAGATTAGGAATTTCATCTTCAGGATTATGTATAGAGTACAGTGAAAGCCCATGAAATAGTCTTGCTTCCCATTATGTTTAAAGCCACTCAAGCTTATTAATGTGAAAGGAAAATGTATTATTCGCCACGTAACGCCATTGTCATATGACAAAAAGACGTCGGACGGCAGCGGCTCTTTTTGATTGATGGGATTGGCCGGCTGATTAGTTCTCGTCCACTCAGTATGCTCGCAGGATCAAATTCATCAAGCCAATCAGCTTTCCAACAGACGGAAAAATCCTGGTAATTCTGGTTTGTGTGTGTTCTCGGGATTGTTAGAAATAGCCCAGTGTTCACCGTCAGAGCTGCAGCTGCAAAAAATCTGTCAAATCTTCTATATTCGAAGCATCACCCACGCGGAGCAGCAGCAAACCTGGCTTTGGACACCAGAAGCGAGAACGTAAGGCAGATAAAACCTCGCAACTCACGCAGGAATCCTCATTGATCAGCGGTGGCTTCTCATGAGCCTCAGATGTGGAGAGATCAGAGTCTCAATCTCACTATGAAATGATATCTCACAATGTGAAATGATTCCCAGATCTGCTAAAAAGAAAGAAAAAAAAGAAAAGTGTCAAAGAAAGTGCAAAGAGAATATTCAGGTGTCAGTATTTCTGCCTCGTTCACCTAGGGGTCTAATAAGTGATCACACAGGGAAAAAAAGGGGGGAATCTCTCCCCCATAATGGCGAGCAACTTTTGATTTTGTGTCAAAACATATTTAAAATTTGAACAGTGCCGTCACTCCTGTGGCGTGCGGCGCTCTCTCCGTGGGGCTTGTCACGGGAGGCGTCACGGCATGCGGCTCCAATACACGAGGCTCCTTTCATTTCTCTGTGTGACATGTTAAGTGTGATGGTACAAAGAGGTTCCTTTTTAATTGTTTGGACAGATCACTCAAGGGAGCGGGGCTTTGATTTTGGCTGTTGACAGAATAGGCACAGGCTTGCTGAGTTGCTTTGGTGTCTGTCTCGCCATTACTGGCGCTGCGTCGTATTGATCCTGATAGCTTGTTTACCTCTTAAGCTAAAGGCCAGACTTTGGCCCCGCCTTTCAGAGCAGCTATTGTCAGACGAATTAGGCTACAATTTAAATCCCAATAAGTTATCAAAGCTTAACTAAAGCGCCAACTCACTGCTTTGTTTTTCTTTAGTTTTTTATTTTTTTTGGGGGGGGGGGGGGGGGGGGGGTTTAAGTTAATAATCTTGAAAGCCAAAAGTTTTTTTCATTAAAGTTTCACTGCGACTGAACTCCAGCTTTTCTCAATCCTCCGTTCATATGAAATGTTTTTGATCAAACTTTAATGTAGTTTATAATTGTATGTGCTTTAGTTTCAAATCATTTTCCTTGCTATCCTTCACTACACACACTCACAACTACCGGCTACGAATACAAAATTGGCCATGACGTTGCAGTTAAAACACTGCTATTGGTGTGTGCATCTCTCTGACATGCTAACTGGCTTCAGCATTAATATTATCCAAAGCTGTTCTTCAGTGCCATACAGGCTTGTGACTATTTCACTAAACTCCTGTTTACGCACTGACAGCAATATTAAATATGTCTTATAGATCAGTGACTGAGGGGTCCCTCAAGAAAAAAAGTTGTCAATCACTGCTATAGGTAGCGAAAAAAGTATCCTCTGTTAACTGTACCCCTTAAGTGTAAAAAATCCTATTTACGCCAATCAAAATTTTAGAGAATCTTCCTGATCTGAGATGATCTTATAACTTAATCAACTATCGTTGTGACGTTATCACTGATATAATACATCCTTGCGCACAATAATGAAATTAGCCTAATTTATCATGATAATTCAAAGAAAATGTAGAAACAAGACACTAGTAAGTTTTTATTTGCAGTAACTACGTGACTGACCTCACTCAATTAAAGCAAAGTGTAAAAATTTACAAATGATCAGTAACTTCCACAAAACTTTAAATTGCCGACAATAATACACTTTTATGTAGTTCCGAGCCCGAGTTTAGTCGACTTGCCTTGTAAGGCTTCAACGAATCAGTTCATTCATCTTGAACGTTTGGATTTACAGTGTACATCCCTCAATGCAGACATGACGTATTATGACTCCACCTTTTTGGATCGTCACAGAAAAATCCATTTAATCAAATCCAGACTGTCAATCAATATTTATGAAGTAATTGTTCAGTTACATATAAAGAAGGCTGTGCTGCAAGCTTGGTGACAAACAAGGCTCTGATCTATAAGCATGGGCCTACTGTATGTGTAATATCCGTATTAAATAAGACGAATGGGCACTTGAGCTGTGCCGTGCAGGCACTTTATGAAATAGGAGTATACTTCAATGAAGCCTAGTGAGCGGTGAGAAATCACCTGTTGATGGCCCATAATGTAATAGAACATTCCTTTTGAATGGGCGGGAACCATAATGTCACACACTCCATTAATATTCTCCTGCTGTGCCCGCGTCTTGGCTCTCTGCTCTGGGGGGAATTATTAAGGTGACGGACGACGGGGCGATGACACAAGAAAACAACTTCCCCACCTCCCTTCTTCTCCGCGTCACCCCCACCCTCGCCCCCTCGCCTCCCTTTTCTTCGCCTCCCCTCAGCCCTTCAACACAACAGCCACAAATTACCCACTTTACTCTCAATATTATCAGGGCTGATCGTTGGTGTCCATAATTAGAGTCTTAGTGTCGTCTAGCCTCCATTAGGCTAACAATAGAGCCTCGGTACAAGGCCACTTTGGGCAAATAACATGTTGAGAACACTTGACTTTTGTGAAGAGATAGTGAAAAGCATCTGAAGCCATTACTGATCCAAACAGCCTTGAATTGTTCTACGGCGGCCGCATCTGTGAGGCCAGAATGACAACACACACAGCTCAGAACATGCGCGAGATGCAACCACGAACATATAAACAAGGCTGCACACATCTTGACGCTTAAATGGCGACAGTTTTCCCTTTTTTGTGCCTGTATACCTTTGACAGCGACACAAATACAAATATCATCACAGTGCATGCTGCAGCCTAGTGGAGCTTGTATTTCAATCACAGAGTGTTAGATAGCTTTCTGCTGTTTCCTCCCAGGCTACGGAGAGAGAGAGAGCGAGAGAGAGAGAGAGAAAGAGAGAGAGAGAGAAAGAGAGAGAGAGAGCATGCTCCGTATTCTGAGCCCAGGCCCCGTTTGATCTCCGTCATTGCCCCTCTAAGACATCATTGTGTAACACTGTAAAAGCGGACGGCTTCATGGAGTGAAGGAAATATCAAGGAAGTTATTCATAAATATTAGATAAGATCAAAACAGCCGGTTGCTCTCAGACTTTGAGCTCCTGGGTCAAGCCGTTCACATCGCTTTGATTTTTCCCCTTCCACTCAGGCTGAGCATGGAGGATTGGGCACGCATTGAGATTGTACCCACCCCCCCCACCCCCCACCCCAATCCCTCCACCTCCCCCACCCACACACCAAAGCTGAACAGGAAAAAAAAAAAAAATCAACAAAAAAATGCAGAGTCCAATCCTGTTACTAATAAACCTCTAATAAAACACAAATCTACTGTTTTGTTTCATTTCTGATCAACACTTTTCATTATTCATAATTCTCTTGTTTTGATTACCGTCCCTAACGCACAGTGCGCTGAACCTGAGGAGATTAATAGGCAGCATTCTCCAAACTCTTCCTCCTCTCCTCCCTAGCTGACACAAATTGGTGAAATATCACTTTGATCATGCCTCCTGAACAACAAACAAAACACAAACCTAATTAGCCTAATTCAAAATCGTTCCAAATGCCTCTGTTTGTTATGAAAGCCTTCCCTCTTGCTGCCGTTGTTCGAGATAAAACTAAGTTGGATGAGCATCTTTTGCCTTTTTCTTTCTTTATTTTTTTTTACCTCTGCTACGTTTGCCCCATGTGCAATAATAAGGGAGAGTTTGGGGATTATCTCGACAAATGAAGCCCCAGATGTGCCGTGCGACCTTTGACCTTATCACTTTAAAGACAGACGTGTTGAGGTGCTTCTTGGCGAGTCGCACTTTCCGAGTTTTGAAGTTGATCTTCTGACTTCAGTGTGCTCCTCTGCATCAAAGGAGCGTTCTGTTTTGTTTGTATGATCAGAGAAGGTATACTACACACCATTGACAATCTTTACAAGATTTCTGCTCATACTTTTTAAGTAATATCTCATTAAAAACCTCCGGGCTCACTGTATGTTGATGGCTGATAGCCATTATATCATAGTACTCTTTCTCAATTAGATGCCAGCATGAAAAGTTTATTAACGGTAAACCAAACCTGCTGTTCAATGTATGCCATCCAGTCGTTTGCAATCTTTATTTATTCATTAAGGCATGAGTGATTTTTGCAGATGATGTTTATCATCCATCACATGAGGCCTACGTAATGGAACAGTGCACTACTGAGTTAGAAGGTGTAGCGGTCAGTCTACATCCTCGCTCTCACATATAGTCAAGGGCTTGGGTCATGGCCAAAGACTGGGATAGAGGGTTCAAGCAGGCACAGGGGTTTTCTCTGTAGGGGGGCAATAGAAGCTCAGAAAAGATCAATTTCCACTACATTAAAACTAGCCAGTTGATTGTTATTGTAATGATTGTAATGAAACCACACAAGCAGTATGTGCAGAGAACAATACGCTATAACTATTAACAGTGGCGAGTACATACACATTCGTCTGGACAGGCAAACAAGTTGGTTGCTATTACAGGTAACTCCCAACGATAAAACTACCAAGTCTCATGAGGATATTGACTGGGAGTCATGACACTCAGGAGGAAACATTGTTTTTAATGTCAATCCACTCGCGCATGTGCATAAGAACTATTTACTACGTCGGAGTTTCAGAACAGTTTTGTTTCCTCCCCCCACCATCTACATAGAGACAGCGTTTTTGAAAAGTACTACTTGGCAGCCGTTTTCAAAACGTTGTGTTTTCAGTGGCATGTTGTCGTATAATCGGGCATCCATAAACGCATCGGACGTTTTTCACTTGTCATGTACACTGAGTTACATGTGAAATATATTGGATGTATGGATGGTCTGTGTCTTTTTAATTGATTTCATCTCGATAAAACATATTATATTTAAATACATTTTGTGATATTTATACGATGCACGTTGAATGGTTTATGGAGTACAGATGAGACTTATAGACAGCTGCTGAAACGTTGAGTAGCTTTTTGCAGCATTCCCAACACAAGATATGCAGGTGTTCTAGAGTCACCTGCAAACAGTGACAGTTTTTAAGTACTCCTTCAACTTTGTCATGGCATGCAGTCTTGCCCGTGTTTGGAAGGCTGGTGCTGGGTAATGTGCAGTTTAAAACTAACAAGATGAGATCATCTCCCTGCATTGTCAGTCGCACAGTGGTTTAATATGGGGAAACGTTCAAAACAGACGCATGTCCGATTGCTGTGCTTGTTTTTTTGGTGACACGTTTCCTTATTTAAGTTTATTAGTAGTTTGTTTTATTGGTAAATCGATAGATTTCAGAGCCAATATTGACAGCAGAGCGCTTTCCTCTCATGTCCATCATCTTTGTTCTGTTGCCAGGTGAGACTAAGGATGGTGGATGTTTCATGAGGGACACATATTGGTATGTTTACTGTGGATTAAAAAAAATATGTGCGGCAGTGAAGGATACATTTGAAGGATTTCTTGTCGTCTTGTGAATTTGGCATCATCAGTCTTAAAATAGGGCCTTTGAAGAGTGCGTTCCCTGAATTGTGACACAGCGTCTTTTGGGGACTGTTGTGGGTTTTCCGGCACTGAGGCTTTTCTTACGTGACTCTTTATCGTTACTCAATTCAGATGGATAAAGCCACCAACTGAAATGGAAATCAAAACACTCTCTGACCCTTTGAAACAACTTTTCTCTAACCCAAAAGAATGACTGTGAGATCTGCTCATGCACACACTGTAAACTGGATGAATCATTAAATCACTTTTTGCCCATTTTCATAAACTTTAAGCCCTTGTCTTCATTACCACCTCAGCAGGCGAAGCAAAGAGCTTTTCTTTTTGCTTCTGGTGACGATAATTTGCTGTAAAAGTTGACACATTTCATCAGTGTCTGTTTGCCATTGGGGATTTTTTTTTTTATAAGGGCAGGAATGCACCAAAGCTATATGGCATTTTGAAGTGTTCACTTACCACAAGCAGCATGAAGCCTACCTTGCAATGCTAGCGGATTAGCTCACGTTGCCTCGCTAACATATGCAATGACTGCCGGCGAGCTCTTCCCCATTAGGTTGGCACATCAAAGGCGGCGGGAGAAGTTCTTCACAGGCAGTTAAAAGTGGGCTCAGTGTGGATCTTGTAAATACCGTCTTTGAGTCGGTGCCTCTCGGGGGACACTTCACACACTCCTCCAGTCAGTGCAAGGGAGGGAGAGGGTAGCAGTGACAGGCATCAGAGGAGGGAGAGGAGGAGGATGGAGGTACGAGGCAGGGGAGGGATGGAGGGAGCGTGGGGGTGCGGGGGGTTTCTGAGAGCCCAGTCCCCTGTCACCATCGGGATAGGATCTGTGGATGAAGAAAATCACTCTCCTTTCCCCGTCTGCATTTCGCTCTCATCCTCTTCCTCCTCTTCACACTTCACATGATAGCTGACAGTGAAAGTAGAGCATCGCTGTTTTTTCCCTTTTCTTTTGAGTCATGTTTTTCATAACACATAAATAGAGCATGCGGCGTCCTGGGAATTCTATGATTCTGTGTTTCAGTATACAGGCGGACACAATAGCATCCACTCTTCTGAAGTGTTGTTGAAAACATTTTATCCATCATAGCCGTTTGTAGGGCTCTGGTGAGGCCCTCGACTCCGCTAGGAGCAGAAAGGAATAAGAGATGTGTTTTGTTAGCAGCCACACAAACACATGCACACACACGTACACACACCCCAAACACGCATAGCATGCGCTCCCAAGCCCATCGTTGCCTGGTTTTGCAGAATGATCAATGCAAATGCTGTTATTTACCCAAGCTTGAAATGAAAAGACTATGGATCAATTTGATGCACTTCCATAGGGCACACTCACAATGGCTGGCTGGGTTTTTGTTTCAGCTGCACCCCCCCATCCCTTATCTATCTACCCCTCATCTTAAGCAAGACCCCCCCCCCCCCCCACCCCCACCCCCCCCCCCCCCCCCCCCCCAGACGTCACTAATGCAAAATACACGACCACGCTTCTTTCTCTCCCTCTCTCATCCACACAAACCATCGTCTGTGCTTTCTCTTTCTGCACCCTGTTTTCTGTATTTTTCTTTCAAACACACCCACAGTGTGACACCAGGGCTGCATCTATCTGAGCTGTGCGTGCCCATGTGCGTGTATGTTTGTGTGTGTGCGTTTGTGTTTGTGTGTGTGCGTGTTTTGGGCTGACCCACTTTCTGTGCTTGGCCAGGCTTGTGCTGCTGCTGCTGCTGCTGCTGCTGCTGTCTGCTGTGCTGTGCTGTTCTGTTCTGTGCTGCTAAGGGGGAGATCCCTGCAGACTACCCCGGAACAGGCTCCAGTTCTCCTCCTGACAGACACTCACCGTGGCATGTTATCCCCCCGCGGATTGGAGACCTCTGCCTCTCTGGCAGCATGTGCATGTGCGTGTGTGTTTCAGATGCACCTCAATGCAAATGCACAAACTCGCAGAAGATGTTCGCACAGGATGCACGCGGCATCTTCATGCGGGCACACACACACACATACACACACATATTCAAAGCACATACCATCCCAGATCTGTATATTTTTAATTCCATCCACCCCTCCTCCGGCTCCTCCTCCTCTCTTCCCTGTGTTTGTCTGGAGTTATTGTTTCAATCTTGCTGCATCAGGGGGCCCCTGAAGGTTATAAATTAAACATAAATGCAAATGCGCTGAGCCATTGCCCTCCTCCACCTCCCTCCTCCTACACACACACACACACACACACACACACACACACACACATACACACATACACACACACACACACACACACACACACACACACACACACACACACACACACACACACACACACACACACACACACACACTCACATCCTCGCCATTCAAACAGATCAGTGTGTCTGCGAATTAATAGGAGAACAGTGAGCTTTTTTAATGAGCGAGAGAGGGAAATTAGAGTTGCAAAGCCACAGCGCGGCACACCCAGAGCTGCAGCCGAGGCAACGGCTTGAAAAGCTGGGCGCCATCATAGAATATGCTAATGCCCCAGGTCCCCTCACTGTCAGCGTTAGTGTTGCTCTAGATGAGATCAGTGCTGAGGCTTTGATCTGGGATGCTGATGGGAGCCAGAATCATCATGTGTACAAAGTACAGAAAGCAGAAAGGGTGTGGGATGAAGCTTGTTCTAATCAGAAAATGTGCACTTTAAGGAGCCTCTGCTTTGGTGCTTTAACGGCAGAAAATCATAATTTAAAGACATATCGTTTTGTCTATGCGTGCATACACTGATGGCAGTCACTTTCTGTCACCTGCACATGATGTCTCCCCCGCTCACATGCGCACGGGATGTAAATGGGATGTCTTCTCGGGTGCCCTATAGATAAATAGCCATCTGGTCCTGTTGATGCTATAGGCTGGGCCTGGGCGGACTGAATGGTGAACACCATAGAGACTTTGTAGTTGGACCATAACAGCGTTATAGCATTTTATTCTTTGCCATATGGGCTCATAAACGCAAGCGGTTGGGAAAGGTTTCTAGGGATGCCACTCTCTTTTATTTCTCTCCATTGAGTGAGCTTCCATTTGGGAACAAATAGTAGGATTAAGCCCCTTTCTGTTGTGCAATAATATAAATGTGTGTTTTTCCCTACACTTGACATACATGTGTTTTCCACCATATGCTGGGATATATATTGTGTTTATATGTATTCTTGCACATAATTATTTTTTTAGGCTCCCAACTTGTACTAACACTGATTCTCCACCAGGGGTCTTCCCATTGTCACGGACATGGCTCCAAGTGAATGAGCCACACTGAACAAAACTACTCTTACAGGCAAAGTAAACTCTGCCTGTTTGCTTTGAACTGAAACAACAATTATCTATTAGTGAAAACAAATATGATTAAAGCCACATACAGTCACTCAGCACACCCCCCATTATAAGCATCTTTACCTCCATCCCTGGCATCCTCATCCTCATCCTCATCCTCGTTGCAGGCCGTCTGACCCCCCTCACATTTATTCTCACCACCACCAGTCATCATCATTATCATGGCCATCCTCAGCACAACTCTCATCCCCAAATCCTTCTCTTCCCGTCCACCCCCCCCCCCCCCACCCCCACCCCTCCTCTCCCTCCCTCCACCCGTCTTTCATCCACAGCTCCCTCTGTTGATCAAATGCATCTGATCTCATCAAAGCAGACCCTCTGCTCATTCAAGTCCCAACAGACACGCTGGCTTCTTTACTAAGCACTATTTTACATTCATGTTTGAATACCATTGATGGGGAAGCGTATCTTGTAGACTTTGGTTTTGTGTGGTCCTACACTGCAGCCTGGGGTTGACCCCCCTCCTCCCTTTTTTTTTTTTAAAATTTCATTATAATTTCAGACAAGTTAGTCTCTCACAAAGTAAATCAAATGAAGGAAATTAAAGAACGTGGCTTCATTTTGAAATAATGAGCTCAAAATCCATCCATATTATATTCCTGTGGATACTATTTGGTGACCTTATGGAGTTTCTATTTGTCTATATTACACCGAGGTATCCTATAGATTAATAGTTCTTAGATATTTCAACCACAAAAAAATCGAAGGTCTGCCGTGCTTTTTTGGGATTATCAAAGAGGAACATTAATCCTTTTCTGCCATAAGGGATCTGAAGGAAGCGTGTCGGAGGTGAACCACCCGGGCACAGAAATCGCAGCGTTATATTATAAAGTGTGGTTACATTCTTTATTCTGATGGCAACATTATTGCGCACCGCTTGCGGTTGCGTGTCCGACTGCTGTCAGAGCTGCAGAGAGAACTGGCTTGAGCCGAGGGACAGAGGGGGTGGGGAGATGGAAAATCTGAACTGGATCGTGGCGCACAAACTCGCACGGTCAAACTTAACGTGCTTTTTTTTTTATTGTTTTATTTTGTGTGGAGTCGAGAGGCAAACCATGCGCGTAATTTGGACATATCTCATGTGTCCCGGTTGTTGGAAAAACACAAGGCACATGACATGAAAGGAGGCGTCATGTTTTGATCGTCTGAGGCACGGTCAATGGAAATGTGTGCGTTGTAATGCGAATAGGGAAATGCGTATTCAACATCAGACTGTACTGCTTGGCAGATGTGTGATGTGTGTTGTGAAATCAGCCCGAGAAGTCTTGTGAAACGTGGCGAAAACACAACATACCCTGTGCGTAATGGCTCACTGCTCCAGTCCGGGTTTTACAAGCGAGGCGCGCCGGAGCCCTGGAGGTGGATAAGCTGGTAGAGCCCGCTCCCTCTCATGCCATGCTGGGCCACAAGGGCTCCGGGAGACGCTGCTACATATTACTGAGAACCGGGATGGAGGAGAGGCGGAGGGGGGAAGAAAAAGTTTCGTTTAAACCTGGCAGAGAAACTTTCAACATGAAGCCTCGTTGACGCGCCATTCCAAGCGAACAGAAACACAGCTTGCTTTTCCACTCAATTTATCTTTCACCTCCCAGCTTGTGTGTGTGTGTGTGTGTGTGTCTGTGTGTTTTTCCTCCTCTTGTGTTATTTTCTGCGCGCAAGGCTGGTCGGGGCTTTGCTGTCACTGCGCGCTGAGATGTTGGAGTGACCATGGCTGCGCAAGTGGCATCAGCTCCGACCAGAACGAACAGTAAAAACAAGAAATTATCCAGCGGTTTGGGTCCGGAGCTCAATTCGGGGAAATCCGGAGGAGGAGGGACCGTACAGCGAGGTGGACCGATGCTGGGTGCCGGAGATGGGACTCTGAATAATGCAGACCATCACCGCCGGAGCGAGCTCAGCATGGTCCATTCAACTTCCACGACTCACAACGCTCCGGACGGACACGACAAGGCTGGGAATAACCTCGCGTCCGCCTCGGCGTCGACTAATTCAACCACTTCCTCGATGGAAACGGGTTTGATCGCGAACCACAAGCTGAAATGTGCGGGGAGCGGAGATCCCCCTCAGTCTCAGCCGCTGCCGCCGCCGCCGCCGCAGCAGCAGCAGCAGCAGCAGCCGCCTCAGCAATTCGGCCAGTTTGCGCCACATCAGCAGCGACAGATCCAAAGTAACAGCACCGCCAATAACAACGGCCAGGTGCCCCGGGGGGACAGAAGTCTGGACCACCAGAACCACGGAGGAAAAGAGAACCTGTTGGGGGGGCAGGAGGAGCCACAGCAGCAGCACATGCCGGGGAAAGGTGAGGGGGAGCTCACCTGTAAACCCTCGGAGAGGATGATGAGCGCCAGGTACGATCACTCCAACTTGGGGCCGCCAAACAACTCCGAGTTTAATAACAACTATTACACTCCGAGGCCCTGTTATGAGCAACATGGCGGGCAGCAGCAACAAAGCAGTGGGGTGGGGATAACGCACTCCTCGGCGCACAACAGCCTGGAGAACTCCCACGAAGCCGGGTACCACAACAGCCAGTACAACCAGTACCCCGCGTACCGGGCGGGCTACGGCGGCGGGGCCTACGGGATGATGGGCCCCTCCGGGTGCCGGCAGCCTGGGAACATGATGATGGGCAGCAACTCCTCAACAAGTCATGGCAAGTCACCCCTGGGATCTGCCTCGGGTGGCTTTCAGAGGTTCCCAGGACAAAGCCAGCAGCAGCCGCAGCAGCAGCCGCAGCCGCAGCATCATCCATCCGGGGCCACACCGACCCTCAACCAGCTGCTCACGTCCCCCAGCCCCATGATGCGGGGTTATGGTGGGGCCTATCAAGACTACAGCGGCCCCTCGGCCCAGCAACAGGGCGGAATGGGCCTGGGGAAGGACGTGGGGCCCCAGTATGGAGCCGCTTCGGCGCACTGGGGAGCGCAGCAGAGGAACCATCCGCATTCAATGAACCCGGGCAACGGAGGTCAAGGCCTCGGCAGGACGCAGGTGAGTTTGGAAACTTCAGGCGTGCGTCAGTCAACTTGATGTTCTCAGCTCTGCAGTGCACCGTGTATGCAGGATATAAAAACAACCCCCCCCCACCCCCACCCCACCCCCAAAATAACCCCCAACAAAAAACAAAAAAACAATCGCACTATTTGTTTGCATAATTCTAACTTGTGATTGGAAAAACCCAATGTGACTGAAAAAAGTGAGAAAAACCGAAAATAATTATATAAGCGTTTTTTTAATCACCCGACAATAATTAATCACCCGACAATAATTCAATGTTCACGTTAGAAGTTCAAACATTTCAGTACGTAATTAGCCGTTGTTTTTGTGGGTGTTTTTGAGAATAAAGTCAGCTGTGGTCCGCGGCTTCACCTCTCTGCCGACGTGGTGTCGGACACGTTGCGAAACGCCCTGTTTGGAGGACGCGATGTTTTCGAGGCGTGCGTCAAACAAAGTCGAATATCTGAACTGGGAACGGAGAGAAACACTCATAGTTAACAATAAAGTGTTATTTTATTACATGTATCACCGTCTATGCCGCTTGGAGCTGTAGGTAACGGACACGGCGGACGCGAGAGCATCGCTCGTCCTTGCGCCCGAGCGCGTCTCTGTGCGCCGCGTTTATTCCCGTGCAGCTCAGCTCGAAATTTGAATAGTGGAGGTAAAACTGGCTTAAAGCTCCAAGCTCACAGTTGACACCCAGTCTGCCATCTGATTGGCTCCCTGTGGCCCCGCTGGGCAGACTGCGTTCAAGAAAGAAAAAAAAAACAAAAACACACACAGCGTGGAAGACTCTTGCAGGGATGTTTGACCATGGCGCTGAAGTGATGCTGCATTCACTCCTTATGGGAATACTCTAGAACTGAAGGCCTTCCGTCTTAGCAATTTAACTTTTATGAAGGTTAGCAGGTTCCTGATATTTATCTTCATGTTTTAGTTTTTTTTTTCCCAGTTGAGTCACTTTTCATGTTTGGCTCCATTTTCAGGTTTTGTTGCAGTGGACATAACTAAAATATAATCATTAAAAAAAAAACCTCTTCATTTATGTTGATGCACTATTATAACATTATTACAATACATGTATAATTGTGTCTTCCTTTTCCAGAAGGATCTTATTTATATCCACGTTTACTACATTAAGCCCTGAAGCTGACTTTCTCTGGTGCTGCAACTGGGGTCAATGGCTTCCTTATAAGGCACTTCTGTGTGTAACTAATTACGCAAATATTCCTCCATGTGTGTGGCTATACACAGCATCCAGACACAGACAGGAGTAGGTGCCAGTCCAGAAACTCAGGAACCAAAACATTTGCGGTGTTTCAGAGGAAGAGTCCATTATTCTGCGACTGTTTTTGATGCACTAAATTATGCGCACTGCTGGATGGCACATCTGGACGACTGGAGGGCAAGGTGGCTGAGCGCAGCTTCTCCTATCAAGACAAAAAGAAGTTCAATTGCCTACAATGTTTCAATCAAGGGGAATTTGTGTCGGATGTGGAGGAAATGAAGCAAATGTTTTTTAGCGTGGGAGGGTTTGCCGTAGTATCGATTGTAGCTGATTATGCACTGATAAAACGAGAAATACAACAATATAACTTCTTAGCACTATAGTTATTTGTGCGACTCCCACCACCCGAACGCAAAGTTGTGATAGCTTTCATCTACTTTATATATATCAGGTTTTTCACAGCTCGTAATTCCAACAATCTGTGCCACTAAACAAGTCTCACGTTTAACATTTAAAGGTGTACTTTTCCCCCATTTTGCAGTTTTCCACTTTAGGAGTAAGTGCATGTGCTTCTTTGTAATTTTCTTGACTCTACCAGCATTTCAGCAGCGGTATGTTCACGCTACAAAAGCCCTATGTTTAATTCATATGTGGAGCGGCGGCGGCGGCAGCAGCACCGCTCTCCTCTCCTGTGCACTGACAGGCTGTGTGAAAGAGGCGAGCGGTGTAGTGCATAATACTGCCTCCAAATTGGCCCCGTGATATGACTGCGCTTCACTTCAGAGTGCGTTTGGTCGAAGCGCGCCTCTGTCACCTGTTGGCACAGTTTCCCCTCTTTCAAATTCAATTTCCCTCCCCACTGCCTCTCTTCAGGAGCAAGCTGCGAACGAAACGAGTGCACCTCATTTACACTGGCTGTACCCCCCCCCCCCCCCCCCCCCCCCACACACACACACACAGTCATTTTCCTGGCCACTCAAAAGAATGAAGACAGAGCCCCACTGCTGCTTGTTGTGTATTTGTGTGTGTGTGTTCCTCAGAGATGCATGAGATGAGGCGTGTATTGAACCTGCTCTCCCATAAAAAAGACATTGTCCCACTTTTTCAAATCACCCCACTCTGTGTGTGTGTGTGTGTGTGTGTGTGTGTGTGTGTGTGTGTGTGTGTGTGTGTGTGTGTGTGTGTGTGTGTGTGTGTGTGTGTGTGTGTGTGTGTGTGTGTGTGTGTGTGTGTGTGTGTGTGTGTGTGTGTGTGTGTGTGTGTGTGTGTGTGTGTGTGTGTGATTGAAGCAAAAACTGAGATGCTCTCTTTATGACCTTCTGTCTGGATGTTTGGCTGCGCGTAAACCCGAGTCATTTCTCCGTCTTCGTGTTTAGTTTTTTTGTCTTCCTTTCCACAGCAGAGCACCGGCACACGTGCAATGTTAATGACTTATTTAGGTTTACATCATAAATGAAACATTTTCTGTCTCGTTCTATATGTAGCAAGCAGCCGTCTGTTATCCACTAATCAGAACACACACGCCAAACAATGAAAGTAATTAGTTGATAATAATGAGGGTCTCGTACGTTGGAAATAGAGTGTTGTAGCTCGGATAATTGCAGCAGCAACTCTTTTAAAATCCGACCTAATAAAACAAAAATGAATGGATATGGTTTCCACTAATTTATCACTATTATGCTCATTGCTTTCTCTTTTTACGTGTACGTGTGCTGTTGTTGTTGTTGGTCTTTTCTTTTCCTTTTTTTTTTTTTGCTTGCTGATGCTGTTTTATTTATTTATTTTTAAGGGATGAAATCAAAGCTGGGTACTTCTTCATTTCAAAGACTAGACCCAGTCCCATCCTTGGTAATGTGCTTACCTTGAAATGATCCCTGCTCGCACTGCTCTCCAGTGCATACTGTTTACATTTCTCTCTTATGAATTATTAGTGTGATACGAACAAAGACTTTATAATGGGAGCAATGCATCAATGTCACTTTGTATTATGCGGCTATCTCAGGGAGCCTCGCGCATAGTGATGGGCCCGACTGTGGCTGCTGGAATTTAATTTATGGTACACGTTCTGCATCAGACGGACAGCCCATGGGGTCTGGTCAGGAAATGGACTCACAGGTGTGTGTTGTGGGTGGGGGGGGGGGGGGACTTAATTTTCTTCCTGGGTGTGCTTGGAGATCCTCTTATTTGTATGTGTGTATATGTGTGTCCTTGAGTGTGTGTTGGCGTGAGCTAAAGCCCTTCAGTCAGCACTAAGCAGTCCAAGCACAGCCCCGCCCCTCTCCTCTCTCCATCCCCTGCTCTCTGCTCCCCTCCTGTCAGCCGTTTGTTTATGTTGTTTTGTTTACATCTCTGTCTTGGCCAGCCAGCGCGCCGCTGATTAGCAACACCAGAGTGAAAATTTTAATTTGCTCTGTTGCGTCCGATAAGGGCCCGCGCAGCGTTTTTCATCTTCCCGGGATGAAACGCAGAGCCTGCTTAGGTAATTGGCAGACTGGGGTTATCCCTGGTCTGCATGTGGTTTCCGCAAAACGCCAATTAATTCTGATTTTGAAAAGAATATTACGAATTTGTTTAAAGAAAGAAGGTAGAAAAAAAAAAAAAAAAGCTGTCCAGTTGCATCACCGGACATCAGCCTCAATATTATTAGCCTGCTAATAAAATAATAGTTTTTCTTTTCTTTTCTATTTTTTTTCCGTCTGGCCTCGCTATGCATTCACAGCCTGCTCTCTGAAGTCAAAGGTTGGTGTGTAAACGCCCTGAAGAGAGGATTTAATTGCAGTGAGCGAGTGTTGATTTTGTGTCAGCTGTTTCTCAGCTCTGTCTTATCCCAACTGCCGCTGTCATGGGGGAAGCAGGAAAATCAAAACCAAAGCAGTTTTTGGGAGGAAAGGAAGTTAATTGTACATGTGGGGGAATTTGGCTTCTCCTCGTGGACGAGATAATCCAAGGTCTTTTGGATTTGATCTTTCATTTCTGTTTTATTTTTTATTTTTTGCAGGATTTAGCACAGGCCTGGTGTGGGTTAGGCACTGCTAAGCAGAGTTGCTTTTCTTTTTTTAACTTTTTTTTTTTTCCACCTCTGTGTTCCAGATGAACGCAGCGATCAGAGAAAACTATAGAAAATCGTACATTTCTGCTTGTTTTTTCTTAATGCCCTGCATTATTTTGCGCGCTGACTTTAATGTGCGCGTGTAGATTTAGCTGCTTGTGTGACTGGAGCCCGGGGAGAGCACTCCAGGGTGGAGATGGAGAGATGTTGGCGATATTGGAAGTGAGTCACATGGAGGGCTGCTGACTTCTGAGGAATGGGCCTGGCCGAGATTACACAGCGAGCGAGAGAGAGAGAGAGAGAGAGAGTTGGTACGTGAACTCTGGCAAATGTCAGCACACTTAAAATCCTCTCCCTGTGGGATCTCACCCCACTTCAGCCCAGTGAGCGACACCGGGAAAAGAGTATTTATGAGCTGTTGACCTCACGCATAAATATGTTGGGGTTTCTCTCTTTTGGAGTGTGTGTGAGAGACCGTGTGTGTGTGTGTGTGTGTGTGTGTGTGTGTGTGTGTGATGAGGCAAAGTGCCAGGTCTCATGGCGCCGGGTTCTGCGGTTGTACCCTGAATAACTACCCCACCACCCCCACCACCACCACCACGCCACCCTGACCTTCACATATGCTAATTAGCCATGTGGAGATGCTGAATGGAAAGAACCCGTCTCATCTCCCAACATCACAGAGGGGAGGGGTGGTCTTTCTTTTCTTTTTTTTTTCCCCCCCTTTCTCTTCCTCGGTGTATTCGCTGTGAAATGTATCCCTGATAACTCCGTCCTCTCCAAACAGATGGTCTTCTTTACTCACCGCTTTCACTTTCAAATCTCTCTCTCTCTCTCTCTCTCTCTCTCTCTCTCTCTCTCTCTCTCTCTCTCTCTCTCTCTCTCTCTCTCGCTCTCCTTTCTGTGTGTTTTCTCTAAATACAGCCTCTCCCTCTTTCATCTGCCTCTCTATCCCCAGCGAGGTCTCCCCAGGGACCCACAGTCAGTTCAGAGGTATTTAGACAGCGAGCTCATCCTATCGATATTTATGCACAATAGCGAACAGATCCGCGGACTCTCCAGCGAAACAACACGCTGCCCCCAGCTGCTGCTGACCCTGCCGCCTCCAGATAGAAGCAGTTTTGTGATTGCCACAATGAAGGAAAGTCCTGGAAGTCACCGTGACACTATTAAGATCCAACTCTCGGTGTCTATTCCCTGTAAAACAGAAGTAATGGCCCAGCTCTTGAGCTCAACAAAAAGAGAGAGGGGGGATAATTGGCAGATTATCTGGGGAGTTTCCTTTGATTTTAAAAGGAATTGAGATGATTCTCAGTGCATAGCGTTAATTTGCATTTTATCTTGAGGCATGAGTTTAGTCTTTCTCATAAACACTTTCGGTCACCAATACCTCTACTCATGGACAGATCCTGACTGTTGTTAACAAAAGTCTATTATTTAGAAACACTTGGGGATATGTTTGGATGTCACATAAGGATTACTACTAGGTGAGAGACTGAAGACGTAAACGTCCGTGTGTGGGTCACAACAGTCCATTGATTTCTCCTGCCATTGCCTTACTGTCTTTATTGGCAGAGTCAGTCAGCAAATTGATAATCTACTTGTCAATATTTCACGTTTCACACACTTGATTACAATTAGCATGCTGAATCCAGCGGAATTATGCTAATGCTACTTGGCTAAGACAAACAGAGGTGCAGTGTCTATCAATCAATCTGAATTGTCGCTGATTGGTACGGTGAAAAGGGGACTGCTTTTCTTTCTTCGACTTTCGGGACAAACCAGAAACCAAGCAGGCAGACATGGCCCTCATGCTCATGATATTCCTTACAAAAACATTAAGGCATCCAATTAGAAGTAATAGTTTTAGTTACTGTATGTTTAAGGCAAAATTTGTTCATATTTACTGTTTAGAAGGCCAGCGATCTCCCGGTTTTTCTTGCGTGTTGCAAAACATTGAAGTGTGATCGTTCACAGCTTCATGTATGACGTGCATGCCACAATCATCCTCTCACCAGCCTGTGAGAAAATCATTGTAATCATCATCACCATTACCATCATCATCATCATCATCATAATAGCCGTGATCTGTCACACATCAAAGCTGCAGACCACGTGCTCCTCTCACACGTCTCCCCGTTTGGTTTGACTTGATGCTAATCAGCGCTGACATGGTGGGACCATTTGCTCAGCTTTTTTCTTTTCTTTTTTTTTACTAAAGAAGAAGCAGCAACCAAACAGTGCCAGCACGGTGCTGCCTGTCGTTTGTGAAGCACAGAGAGACAAAAATAGAAAAAAAACGATGGGACGCAGACGACGCACAGCGTTTCTGTTAATGAGTTTTGTCTGTTTCTTTGCATTTTTTTCTCTCCGACTCTCATATTCTGCTTTTTTTCTCATCATTTTCCGCCACAAACTCTCACTCTAAAAAGAATGCAGTAAAATCAAATCATATTTCATAGCTTGAATAGGCCAATCAGCCAAAACATTATGACACGGGTTATCTCTTAATCACAGCCCCTGTGAGTGGAGGAGATACATGCAGCACAAAGTGAACATTTTGTTCAGAGTCGATGTGCGAGAGGCAGAAAACCGTTTGAGTGCGTCTGACCGGGTTAGTCGGTTCACGCCTCAATGGATCAGGCCTGTTTTTGGCAGCTAATGTGGATCATCACAATATCAGGAAGGTAGTCATAATATTATGGCTGTCAGATAAATTGCGGATAACACAAATGACAGTTTCTGCATCACTGTTGCGAGATATTTCAAATTGAACCATTTGGACTTAAAATGTTGATTCGAGAACTTTCAGGTTGTGATCGTTCCCTCGACAACTTTCAATTCATGAGCCAGGATCGTTCCTGAAAGCACGTTCTCCACTAGAGCTGCACGATATCACGTGAAGTTGCAATATGTCGTAATGTTGTTTAGTATTGCGACGATGTGATTTGAAATAAAGACAAGCACTTAAATAGATTGTTATTGGCTTTGCGCATTTGGATTAGTTCTAATCGATAATGCCGCTTTTTCTTTGTCATTTGATGAGAAATGTGTAGCTAATCGCCAAACTTTTAGAAATCAATCGCGATAAATCACAATTTGGAGGTCATGAATGCTCAGTGCATGAAAACGGTTATAGCACGTTGATATATCGTGCATGTTAATGTCACAATACAAATAAATTTGCAGTCTATTGTGCAGCTCTACAATCCATGGAGGGTCTCAACACTTGAAGCCTCTTTTATTCATTTCTGCAGTCAGAAATATTCATTTTGTGATCAATCTTTTAATTTACGGCGAGGCAGTTTAATGCATTCGAGAAATAGCAGGAAACGGCAAATTGCATTGTAAAAAGTTACTTTCTCCACTGTCGCCCCTAAAAATGAGTCACATGATAAGAGACGTCCTGTATACTACAAAATGAGTTTCGGTTGTAGCCATTTAGCTTTAAAGCTGTTGTTCTAGATGTAACGTGAAAAATTCCCTCAGAGATTATTTTAGCTCGCAATGTAAATAGTGTGATTTCAAACTAATATATATGCAGCAAAAAGGTTAATTGTGGCAGTATAAGTAATAACTATTTTCAGATGTTATGTGATTTGTTTGGGGTTGAATTTCACCACAATGTTGCATAAAGATCAAAATCGTTTTGGCAAAAAAATAGAATGCTGGTTCATATGGTCTGTTTTGTACATTTTTGCGGTTAACTACAAGCGTTTCTCCATATTGTGCAATATATGTGTTGACACTGCATATCTGACATCTCCCAAACATCCATAAAATTACAAATTAATTACATACATGCATAAATAGTGCAGGAGTATTGCAAAATGACAACATTTATTGTTGAATCTTGATACAATTTCATTCATCGTTGTCAGGTTTGGATTAGTACTGGACAGTATACAGTATTGCAAATTTGCAGGTGTTACAATATCAGCATGTGGAATATAGGTATAAATACTGAGGCAACTGCAGAAACTGTTTACATGCATTCTGCTTTTCATACTCTGTGTGTCAATATATTTGGACAATCAGATGGAGCCCTGCTGCCTGAATGATAAACACTTTCAATGAGGAAACTCAATTGCAACAATTAAGCACAGATATGTGTATGGAGTAAGCCTCGGAAAAGCAAAGTGAATTAGCGTGAATACAATAAGCAGCAAAGGTTTAAAACATCAAAGGCTGCAGACTGGATCTACAACCTTCAAATATACTAAAACATTACGCCACAAACTGGCGGACACTGCCATTGCCAGGAACATCCAAAAGCAAGAACCTTCAAGTTAAATCCTTCAGTTTTTTCTGATGTGTAAATCTCATTTTGACAACATCATAGCACCTTTGTGGTGTGTAGCAGCACTCCAGATGGGTCCCAAGTCCATGTTGGGAACCGCAGCTATTTGCACAATCGGCCAAATATGCCAAATTCCGTCACTATTCTTTGGGCAAAATCTCTTTTCTGATCTTCACAGAAAATCAACGCTATATTGTCAAGTATTCCTACAGCATTGCCACATTTTTAAAAGGTTGTGATCTTTTTTGTTCCACGTTAGATACGCTCTATACCGTCTGTTTGTACACTGCGGTATTTTGGTCCATATTGTTTTCCATCTCCTGGAATCTAATACGTATGATTAACATTGCAGTATTACTTGTAACCATTGGGTGGCAGTGTTGAGATAAGAAACAAATCATTTGCGGAAATCTCTGAAGAGCGACTGCGTGAAACTTTGACGCGTATAATGTCCTAACAGGCCTCATTTACAGTGATGCCTCAGATTGTGCTTCTTTCTAACCATTAGCGTTACAGCCTGCCGTCGTGGTTATTGTAGATTTCATTCGTTTTTATAAAAAGCAAACTTCACTGGACAGTATGTTGATTTAAAGCGGCGCCTTCTGATGGATTGAAAGCCAAACACGTATTCCAAAGCATTGGACTCATGGAAGTACAAAAGCAATGACATTTACACGGATTGAAGCACACGTATAGGTTTCCGTGCGTACGTGAGTTTCGTTGAGATCTAAGTGGATTGAGTTTACTATGTCTAGTAAATTAAGTCGTGGATATTCTTTTTATATTAAATTCATCCTGACTGTATTGAAGGTTGGTGCGACCTCCACAATATGTGCCAAAGGTTGTCTTTCCACAGGTGAGATTCCATCTTGTTGGTAGTTCTTTAAACTGAACATACAGGATGAAAGCTCAATGTATTGATCAACTGTGTGACCATATATTATACTAATCCTCACAGACGATAGCGCGCACACCGAAAAACATACACCCCTACTCTTTGTGTTTTGCCCTCTGCACAAAATGTTCTTGTCATCTTTCACTCCTCCAACAAACTTCCCAGCTGTGACCAGCACGCACGTGCACGCGGCCATCACAGTACCCTCGTGGTCACTGCTGGACATTTAGATCAATTTGATCTTGACAGTTAGGGAAGCACGCGTACACACACACACACACACACACACACACACACACACACACACACACACACAGATCTATGTCTGCTGTTTTCAGCGTGTACGGAGTCGAGAGATTCTCTGATTTCTTTTAGCTCAACATGCGGCCCATGTTCTGCATTCCAGCCACTCCTCTCGACACAAACCGGATGAACTGGATTACATATTGACAACACCAGTGAACTTTATTTTGCAGTCTAAATGTCTTATTTCTTTAAGATGTTAATTCCTCCATAGGATATCAATACAGATCGCAGGAGCAGATGTTTGCGGCGTACAGTTAATCTCCCCCTGTGCGCCCGTGCCCTGTTGTGTTTCGAAGTGTGTGCACGAAGCCCCACCCCCCCAAGCTCAATGAACATCCATAGTTACTGTTGGCTAAACATGCAAAGGTTACTGTAATGTCAGACACATGCCAGAGGGGAGCGTGGAATACCACATTAACATAATCCATCGAAGACTGTCCCGTTTTCATACTTGGCTGTGCTGGGCTGATCGCCACGGCTCTGCAGGAGCACACGACTGCTCACACTGCTGCTGCGCCGCATGAGGCTGAGCGGAGGAACGACAACACCGTGTTGCTGAAACTCTGAAAAACATGTGTTTGTCAAGCAAAGAGTAAAATTGGATGCTGCTTTTGCTCGCCTCGGAGCCTTGAATTCCTTCCCCACTAACTGCTGTAGTTTTCTGGTTTATCACACTATCGTAGGGGAGAAAGCAGCATGGACATGTCCACTATAAAAACATTACACTGCATTACATTTACATAAACTGCCTTTATCTCTATGAAAGAATAAAACGATAAAACTTGTCACAAGATGCCAGGCCAGTTAGAGAGCTTATCTTCATCCCCACAATCACACTGCAGCAGCCATCTTGAACATGATGCTCAACCTCTTCAAATAGCTTCTGCTTAAAGTTTGCCTTCATGAATATGGAATACCAGAAAACTGTGAGGAGTTTATGTGAACAGGTTAATGTACAACACTCAATGTGATCATTACAACTGAGAGTGCTTACGTGGTTGATTGTTGCATCTTGGCAGACCAGCTCAGCCTTTCACAGAGATGCTTGTTATTGTGATGAAAAGCCTTTCCTCAGCTGGCTCAACGTGATATTTATTAGCAGACTTTATTGATGAGGTATTTTCTTTCTTGTGTCCACTTTGCTCAGGAACTTGGTAAAAGAGGCCATGAATGTGTAGAGCAGAGATGATCACAGACCTGTAGAGTTTCTTTCTGTTACTCCAACATCTGGATTCTTTTCCAGTGGGGATTTCTGAATATGTCGGCATTATCGTCGAGCGCTCTTTCACCCCGCAGGGTTATTTTTCAGGGAGCAGTCGGAACAGTCTTTCCAGCACCGGCTTGCTTTCTTGTGGGATCATCACAGGGATGAAAACAAAGCGACCGCCGGACTAATACTGAAAGCATTTGGCGTTAATTAGCTGTTTTATGGTGGTCGAGACGACAAACATGTTGCCCTCTCGCCCGCTGGGGCTGGAGTCTGCGCTGACAGTCGGGGTGATTGTTTTGATAATTATGTGTGCACAAGGCAGAGAGCGGGTTCTCTATGCATCTTGAAAAATACAATTTGAATCTTTACAGCTCAGTTTTGACCACTCTGGTCGATGCTTTCAGCATTGTTTTTCAGGCAGCCATTGTTTTCACTGGCATAGCGGGCATTTTAATTAGTCTGTCTGTGGAAATTCCCTGTGTGTGTTGTGGTTTTTCAGTGGACACAGCAGACTCCCACAGCTACCAGACTTATTCTTTTTTTGTCTTTTAAAAAGAAATTCTTTATTATGCGTTGGCTGGAATCCAAAAAGCCGAGTCATGTTTGGAAACTTGTGCATATTCAGGGTATTATTTCTTTTTTTCTTCTATCACTCTGCTGCTTTTCTTCTTTCTCCTCACTTGTTTCCAAGTCTCTTGTCTCTTGGACGGTAGTTGCGGGTGACCTTGGCTGGTGACTACAGTGCCTACTCATTAAGTAGTAAAGATGAATGGTTCCATTATAGCAGAGGGAAAAAACGAGCAGGGCCAATTAGTGGTAATTAAGTGCGGAGGGGGCGAGGCGCTCTGGAGGGCACCCTGACCCGGACTCCGGAGGGGGCAGAGGCGAACAGGGGCCATGTGTGGAGGAGATTTAGGTGCATATATGGAAATGTCTCTGTTTGTGCGTGACCCTTTGTGATTCCTATTGATGTCATGGAACAGTGTAGTGTTATTGTGTAAGGGAAGAGAAGTTGCAGCTCGTGGATTTAAAATGTGCAGCAGGATTAGATTATAGCTTTGACCCATCATGCTGCTTAATGTGTTTTGTGTGCAAACACTTAAAAACAAGAAAAGTTTTTGAAAAGTAGCAAACTATGGGCTTTGAGAGTGTTGCCTCTCTGTTTTCTTACCAGTTCAGGTTTACTCAGCAGATGGCTTGAGCTCACTTATTAATGTTCCAATTAGCATCAGCTGCCATCAAAAATAGTTTTCACAACCGTGTTTGTACTTGAAACTGTATTGACGGTTGGTAATTATTGTTTTTGCGCATTTGTTTCAGAAAAGTTTTGTGTTTACACTGCTACATTTTGAATGAGATATCCGTTAACTTGGTGCAAACGATGAAAACGATGGAGTTTTCATGTTGGGCCACTTGTGGGCACTGTTGTTTGTTTATGCAATGGGATCATGCAGGCATGCGTGTAAAGAACAGTACGCTATAAACATTAACAGTGGCGAGTACACAGCCATTTATATGGACAGACGACAAAGTTGGATATTTATTCCAGGTGACTCTCAACTATAAAACTAAAAACAAGTCCCAGGAGAATATGGACTGCGAGTCATGAAACATGTTATTGTTGATCCACTCATGCATGTGCAAAACTACTCTTTACTATGGCTGTGGTGCATGTGTAGTAGCAGCATTCCCACTGTCAATGCGGAGACAGAATTGGGACATTTCCAGAAAGTTGCATTTTCCTCCCGTTTCCATGGAGTCAAGTGTTTTTGAAAAGTTCCACCTTGGGAGCAATTTTCAACGCCTTAGTGAATCTAAACGAGTTGAATGAGTGTACATACACTTCTTTAAACGCATTATTACATTATGTTATAGGGTTGATAGATCATGCTGTGTTATGCTTATTGCACAAAAATAAATTAACATTTAAGAATGGAAAAGAAAATTTCTCCCAGAATCATTAAACTTCCTCACTTACACTAAGTGCTTATTCATACCAGTTAATCCTGACAGTCGTGTGAAATAGTTTGTTGTTCTGTTAAAGATAGCTTGCTCTTTCAAATTGATCCCGGTGTTACCATCATTTAGCATCACCACAAGAGCTTTCAAAATATTAGCATTAGCCGAGCAACACTTAGTGAGCGTTTAATCATTGAATTAAACAAAAACCAGGTGTAGTTGGTGGATTCATAAAGGTGTACATACGCTCTACAACCTCATGGGTTGAAGAATGTTTCTTTTCGTGATTGTAATATTGGAATAACTGAAAAGGTGCAATGAACCTTAATCATGATAGGTGATGCTAACGTTGCTAATAGCTCCGCTTTAGAGCTTCACACAGCGAGTTAGCATCGACGAGCATCACAAGTGTTTAGGCTCTTAACAGCCAACAATAGAAAACCAGACAGTAAAGATTATAATCAAATATCTTCAGTCAAGAGTTGGATTTCAATACATTTTGATCATCTGCAAAAAAAAAACTAAACAAAAAAGGCTTCGATCCCAAACTGCAAATACTGCATGATCAACTCTCACCTCGTATTTTGTTCAATACAAAAACCATTTCAGTTACAATAACAACATTTTGGGCATTTAAAGTTGAGTTGTTCGAATAAATCTGTGGCAGGTGAATGTTAAAATGTGTGTGGAGCTGTAATCAGTATGATGGGAATAAGCTTATGTGCACGTATTAAAGCTACATGTGGAGCTTTGTTTGAGATGAGTGTGTGTTTGACGCTGGGTATTCTTGCGTCATTCCTGCATGCTGACAGATGGGAAAATCACAGAGGGATCTGGCGTGTTTGAGCAATTAGAGGTGACGAGGTCAACAGCCGGCAACACCTCTCTTTGACTTTTGACTCCTGATGTGATGTCACTCTCCCTGCCGCAGCCCGCTGGTGTGGCCGGGGAGCTTGTTAGGCAAAGGTCTGAGAATAAAAGACCCTGAAATGCCAAGCCAATATACCATCAGCGCTAATGAACATTTTGTGATGATTTTCTCTCTTAATTGGGGATTTTTTATTTTTTATTTTTTTTGTGCTGATCTGCAGTATTCAAGCATCCCAGCATCAAGGAGAAACTCAAGGTTGTTCACCGAGAGACTCTCTCACTGTACTCTCCCTGGCTGATTTATTCACCCCGCCTACGTCCCGTTTTTTATCAGTTCTCGGGTGAAATTGTCACAGGCGTGTAATCCTTTGGGTGCCACTAGCCGGGGAGACTCGCACGTGAGCGTGCACTTAATGGTATTGGCGGCGGGCCCGTCTTAAACAGTAGGCAGCGCCGGGGTCTCGTGTCCGACATGGAAATCCTGGCGAGTCTATAAAAGTGGTGCTGAACACACCCCGGGAACGGAGCCGCGTCCTCACTTTAACAGACATGTTGGAATTGGCGGTTAGCAAGGGAGGAAGGCTGCAGATTTTTTAAGGTGTTGTGCAAAGTGCCGGCAAAGTGCTGCTTTCAGGGACCCCCTGAAATTGCAACGCCTGGTAAATGGATGGTTTGAGGAGTATACAATGTATTAGAAGTCAATTGTGCATGGGAGGGCCTATTTTCCATATCGCTAGTTGAACAAGTGTGTTGCTCTGTGTGTGTATATCTTAGACAGTTCAAGCCCATCTATTCCCCTGTTGCTTCTCTTTTCTGTGTGGTGGGGGCTGGAGGAGCACGTGTGTGTGTGTGTGTGTGTGTGTGTGTGTGTGTGTGTGTGTGTGTGTGTGTGTGTGTGTGTGTGTGTGTGTGTGTGTGTGTGTGTGTGTTACAGCATCAGGGTGACGTACATCAGAAACCATTACCCGTAATGGCCCCATTCCCCACGCTCTGCACATCCATTCCCCTTCCCCTCTTCTGACATTTATTTTATGACTGCTTACATATCAAATATTTAAATAAACAGAATCGAGGGGCTTCGACTGAGGTTTGCCCCGCGGGGTGGCGGTGGTAGACAGAGGGGAGGGGGGGGGGGGTGGATGATGACATTCATTTCCGAGGAAGAGGGAAAAAAAAAAAAGGTTTGGGTGGCGGCGGGGGGAAAAAAAAATGCTTCGCTTGGCTCCAATCAAAACGGGTGGAGGAGGGCGGCGTGTTTTTTCGCTTACGCCTGCCTGGCAGCGGCGGTGACAGACGGCTGCGTATGCATGCGTGCGTGTGTGTTTGTGTGTGTGTGCGTTTGTGTGTGTGTGTGTGTGTGTGTGTGTGTGTGTGTGTGTGTGTGTGTGTGTGTGTGTGTGTGTGTGTGTGTGTGTGTGTGTGTGTCTCGGTTGTGGGGCCCATCCGTCAACGTTTCCCGGGGACGCGGGAGGACGTGGGAGAAAGGCCCTGGTGGCTCATAAAAAGCAGTCCGCTGTACTGAAGCAATATCAATTGCATGACAAGGAGATCAGAGCAAAGTAACAGAGGGGGGAGGAGCAAAAAAAAAAAAAAAAAAAAACATGAAAAGAAAGAAAGGAGAAGAAGGAGAAGGAGAGGAGGAGGAGGAAGGAAAGGGCAGAGGAAGGAAGATTTATCTGTTTCCTCTGGAGGGGAAGACGGAGAGAAGGTGGGCAAAGACTGTGAAGGGGAAAAACAGAAAGGTGTGTGTGTGTGTGTGTGTGTGTGTGTGTGTGTGTGTGTGTGTGTGTGTGTGTGTGTGTGTGTGTGTGTGTGTGTGTGTGTGTGTGTGTGTGTAGTGGTCCTGGGGTGCAGGCGGCCAGTTGTGCGCTGGCTGGCGTCGGTGGGAGGCCCATTACTGTCAAGCTAATCTTAAAATAATTAATTGCGAAGTCGACGCTTTTTAAAGAGTATTGTAATTGAATCCTAAATTAGGCTTGGGAAAGGGGACGCGTCCTGCTTTGCTGCAAGTCTGTTCCCATTCTCCACTCACGCACACACACACACACACTCACACACACATTAATGGGTCGTGAGCGCAGGCGAGCAGGAGGAGGAAAAAAAAAAAAGACAACAGGCGAAGGAAATGCTAATGAAATGCATATTTGGGGAGAAAGGGGCCATCTATAATTTAGCTGTGCTCTTTGAATGTGAATGATGTGTGCGCGAGCTCTGTGATTTATTTTTGTTGTGCGGAGGGATAATTCTGTCAGAGTAGGCTTTTATTCTTGTAAACAAATGTGGGGAAAAGAGCAGAATAAAAGTGGAGTAATAAAGTAAACAGAACGGCATGAATACATTTAGCTGCTGGCGTGAATAATTCCTATACGGGACGAAGGGGTTTGATGAAAGAAAAGATGACGGGGACGAGAGACCCACAGTTTTTGGGAGAGATTTGGATCACTGTTACGTGTCTGTGTTTCCCACCAGATCGCTCTGCTTTAACCCTTCATGTGGCAGGTAAACAAATATGATCACTTGTGGTGATTAGGATGAGACAACAGGACTGTGAAAGCTTTTTGAATACATGCAGTGAGACATTTTTTACTATAAGTGGTGAAAGTCGGTGTAAGTTTGGTCAATTTTATGTGAAAGAAGATATGGGTTCGCAAAAAAAGAGAAGCAGCATCAAAAGACATGTCATTCTGAATTTAATCTCAGAGTTTTTTTTAATTTCTGAAGATTTTTGTCTCAATTTTTTTGAATTAAAATTTTCTTCTTATTAGATTATTGTATCACGTTAGATAATTTTTTTCTCTTTGTATTATGACGTTAATCCCAGAATTTCTATTTTAATCTAAGAATGTTAACATCAAGTTCTGAATTTTTCCTCTGGATTGACTTTTTTTTCTTTGAATTTTTGACTTTTTTCCACCTACAAAATTATGATTTTAATCCCACATTTTTGACGTTAATCTAACAATTCTGAATTTTTCCCCTCCGAAACTTGCCTACAGTGACGAACCTCCTTGAGAAAAATTACCAAAGAGAAACTCTTTTTGATGGCCTTAATCTTTTTCTGTATTTTTCCACTTCATAACATAACATATCAATAATATTCCATATTATTGATATTTATCTGTTTCTTAAGAATGACCAAACAGGTCTTTAGTTGTTCTTCAGAGTGTTGAACTTCTCCAATTCTACGTATTACAATGAGTGCCCTATAAAGGGTTAAAGACCCTCTTTAAATCCAGCAGCTCAATGTGCTTTCACTTACTGCTGCCCAGGACGCTCCTGCTGCCTGACCTCTGCGCCAGTATAGGCTGCAGAACGTTCTGGATCAAAGCTCCTGGAAAAAGGTTCCGCCCTCAATAAACGTGGGTACCTCTGGCAGGGCCCCCGGAAAGAAAGATGGCACAGGGTGGGGGGGGGGGGGGGGGGGGGTAAAGGGATGGAAACAAAGCACGTTACAAACCCAAAGTGTGGGGAAGTTTATCATTCCAGCAGTCCTTGAGCTGCAGTGCTCACATTTTGTCATCAGATCACAGAAGTGGCTGCAGCTGAAGTCAGTCAATCAGTATTTTTCTAACCTTCAGGAACCAGTCTAACCACTCTGCAGACATGTTGGCCCATGCTGCTTCAGGCTCGGCTTTATAATCACCTGCATTTCAAAAAGAGCTCTTTCTTCCCCCCCCCAACACAATGAAATTCCTTCGCTCTGCTGCAAGAATCTGGCTGCATGTGTATGACAAAATCAAACGGCCTCACGCTGCTCCCCCGAATGTTTGAAACCTATTCAACTTCTATTTGGCCCAGATCTGACAGCTATAAAACTTGGCTCGGAACGTCCCGTTTTCTCCGGGCTGACTGCGATGAATAACAGCGCCGAGGACAATATTGTGGTCTCGCCGAGCTCTTCTGTCTGTGTGATCCCTCTATCAATAAGGAACACAGGCCTGTCAGAAGGCCTGCCAACTGTCTGGCTGTCCGCGCAGCCGGCTCTCTACGCAACATCTGGACACAGATGGTACGCACTGATCACACACACAAAATACTTCCACACATGTTTTGGTGGTGCTGGCAGACACCAGCAGACGTGCTGCGATGCACTTCAATAAAACACTGGTGCACGTGTTTAATCCAAACAGTCCCACATATTTATGTCCTCCTGTGTAGTTCAGTTACATTTGTTTTCAATATCACTTTTACTGGAGCTGAGGTGTGTAACATAATGTGAACACACCGATCCGCCATAATGTTACGACCTTTTTTACTGTCAAAACCAGTGAGAGGTCACTGATCTCCATTCCAATCAGGTACTGAGTAAAACCATGACGGGTATCAACGATATTGATACAATACTGATACAAATACAACGGTTGCACAATATCAGATAGAATTTTTCTAATCTTGTACTCAATGATATGATTTATATAACATTTTCTAATTTATTACAACTATGACTGGGTACTATCTATTTATTTATTTATTTATTTATTGTTTTTTTTATTTTATTTTATTTTATCCACACCCATTTCCCGGGTGGGCAGGCACTCAAGACAGTAGGGCTTAGTCTGATTGGCCAAATTACGTTGACATGCATGGAAATGTTATTCATCGCAGTTCAGTCTTGTGAACATGTTAATGATAACTTTGCGATATATTCTGCAGCAATAACCCACACTTTGTATAAAAGCCTAATTATAGTCATGAAAAAGACAAAAGGGCAAATTGTATTCTCGCCATCATCTGAACACATCTCAGCCTCTGACATGATGGTCCTGAGCATGTGTGGAGCCATGTGAGCATCACTAATCACATGTGGAAGAAGTTTTTCTGCCACTTGGATAAAGAAGATAGTAACTTTGATATAAATACTCACACTTTTTCACTTCCCTTCTATAACAAAATGCTCACATTCAGTATTCACTAATAAAATCACAGCCGTTAACAGGTGCCATCATGCAGAGATAATCAGTATTATTCTCTTTCTATGTTCTAATGGCTGACGGATGTATATAAAGCATGAATAATCACACACACACACACACACACACACACACACACACACACACACACACACACACACACACACACACACACACACACACACACACACACACACACACACACAGTGCCACATAGGCTTTCTTTCACAGGATTTGGACACATGGTGAAATGTGTGAGTCGCAGCCAAGGATCTGTTGCCTCTCATGGGAAATATTCACATTCCTTTAATATGTCTGCCCTTTAATAAAAACCACCAACATAAAAGGTCGGTCAAGGATCAGTGTGTAAAACAACTCATGGTCAGGGTACTTAATGTGGCCACATACTGACTGGCTCAAATCCAGTGTGTGGTCACGCTTTACAAATGTTGAATTTCTAACAGTACGACTTCGCCGTTGTTTTCATTCCGCGCGCAGTAAAAATATAATGAGCAAACATAATGATGAAAACTCATTCAGTTCGTCCTGGGGAGTACAGGAGATCTACATAGACGGTCGTGTTCAGTGTGATCATGTCGAAATCTAATTAAGGCCCTTTAACTGCAAATATCACTCAATTATTCCCAGTCATATGTTATTCATATGGTCTGGCACAGCCAGCCCACCGTAAACATCGCTGCCCCGGGGCTCAGCAATAATGGGAGTAAATGGTGGAGTTCACTGTGAGTCAGAGGTGCATATGTGCAGTCAGGCCATGCATCAGGGCTCCCGAAGGCCTGGAGCCTCATTGATCCACCCCCTCCACCCCGTGTTCCCGGCCAGCCTCGGTGATTGATTCCCAGTCAGAGCTCAGGAGATGGGGAGGCCCGGCGTGCACTGACGGAGCCCGGGGCCTCCCAGAGGGTGACCTGGAGGGGCTCTGTGTGTGTGTGTGTGTGTGTGTGTGTGTGTGTGTGTGTGTGTGTGTGTGTGTGTGTGTGTGTGTAAGGCCTTCGGACCGAGTCAAGGAGGCTATTTCTGGGGAAGCCTTCACAACAGGGGTGGAGGGATTGAAAGCTCACATTCATTACAGGAGGAAATTAAGGCCACATCTGCTGCTCCTGCCTTGACCACTAGGCAGAAACGACGGGAGGGAGCGTGTGTGTGTGAGAGTACGCATGCGGAAGGTGAGGAGGTTAACAGATATTGGTGTGCAAGAAAGGGTTGAGGGGGGCGGCTGTTGAACACTAACTTAACATGCTATTACACAATCTGTCATACACACATGCACACAGCTCTATTAACCCTGAAAGCAGGAATAAATTCCCCGGCCCCACTTGCAGTGTTCAAGCCTGTAACCCACCAAGTTCTCCAGCATCACTGCCGCCGTTCATCAGCAGGCCTCGCTCCGTGTCACTTTACAGCGGCAGAGCTGAGGGAGGAAGAAGAGGGGAGGGAGAAAATGATAAAAAAAAATATATGAAAATCAATTTTTTTCTAATTAACTTTGTAAATTTCCAGCTGAGCTGCGAGACGTGGGGGCCGCGCGTGTCGTGCCGAGTCCGATAATGAAATCAATTAGGTTCAAATTGTTTCAGGTGACTTTTAATGAGTATCTAATATCTGCCTGAGGAAGGAAGGTCAGGATATCTGTTTGTTATTTGTGTTTTTTGTTTTTTAAGTGATGGATCACCTGCAGGAGAGATATGGATGGTTCCACCCTGGGGGACTGGGCAGTGCTCCAAAACAAACAGCCGGGATGTAAATCCTTGTTGTTGTTTTGTAGTGGGGGAACCTCTTTAACAGCACCACAGGGGTGACCCAGTTTGACGACTCTCTTCTTCTTTTTTTTTTTTTTTTTTGGATACAGTAGAATTGCTGTTTATTAATTCCTCCATGAAAGGCTTGTTTTTATTAGAGCGGTACACCTGCGTTTCACACTCAAGCAGGAAGGATGCTTAATAACAGTGAGGTGGGACTTATTGTGGTCTTTCTTTCCATGCTCTCATATTCATAATTTACACCGCTCCCTCTCCTTCAATGGCCAGACTCCCAGCCTGAGGAGCTCGTTAAGCTTTGCCTTACAGGGAAGACTAATGGATGGCAGAGAAAGCCCCCTCAGGACCCTTTAGCATCGTTTCTGTTGGTCTGCTCGCTTAGTATTCACTTATGTATTTTCACCCTACTCTGAGCACAATATCATGAATAACCATTGCTAATTCATAAACACACTTGGCGATACGGGACCTCGTTCATAATTATCCGAGCTGTAGAAAAGCAGTTCCTCTCCAATACCATTCCATTAGCAAAGGTAGTGATTTCCTCCAATGGGAGGGGGGATCCAGCCTGCATATTTAATACCAGTATTTCCACTCGGCACCAGGAGACGTGGGAAGCAAAAGGGCAACACATTTACTCTAATAGCCTGGTCTCTCTCTTTGGGGCAGATAGAGTTATTGTTACTTTGCTCCCTCCTGCCCCCTTTTTTCCTCTCTTTCATTGGCTTGTGTAACAGCATCTCTCCGTGGGGTTCTGCGGGCTGGGGAAGTCAGAGAGGAGCACATTCCTCTCCATCCTCCATGGCCTGTTAGACGAAATGGCTTTTTTTTTTTCAGCCGTCTCGTGGTCATGCCAGGCAGGACTGAGCGACAAGAAAAGTCCGAGAATGTAGCGAGGCTCTCAGTTCTCCACATCAGTAACCGATTCCATGAAAATAGGCGAGCAGCCCCGCCAGAGGTGCCTCTACTCTTCCCTGGAAGCGTTTGATTTGCATTGGTTTCAAAGCAGTACTTGTACCACTCCACGGTCTTGCTTAAAGGCTTTTCAACAGATTCTTCTCCCAACGAGAAACTTCTTTTTTTTTGATTCAGAACAACACTGATTTCTACCAAAGTTTGTCAGATGACTAAAAACAAAACACCTGCTTCGCAGTTTAACAGTAAAGAGAAGAGAAAGCTGTGTGGCCCTTTAATATTATGCTAAACTTGAAATATACAGAATAAGGTAAGAAACACCATCTTTGCTATCAATGCAATTCAAGGCAAGCGTTTCAAACATATGGACCCAAAACCAGAAGTGGGCTCAATTTAGTCTGAACGACATTAAAACAAGAAACAAAATTCAATTTTTCGATAGGTAAGTAACTGCAGTTCCGCATGTGTCCACTGGGGGCCGTACTGTTTTATTTCCAAGATGACACAATGCAACCCCGATGGCTGGCAGGATGACTCCAGATCAGTGACGCAGCAGCAACAGCTTGCTACTTCATAGATAACCAAAAAGCATTAGCATCAAAGCCATCGTGGGAGTTTTTGAAATCATGCTAAAGATTGTAAAACTCCTTCGTTCCCGAGAAGCCGCAGCCCTTTTCCCATTCTATTCGGAAGAGAAACGTTGTAGCATGTTGAATTACAGATTAACTTACATTTTATGGCACGAAACCAAAAAGAAAACAGCTGATATGTATGAGTTGGCATGCTATCCAGTAAGGATGCAATCGACGTGAGTTTCAATCCCCGGTTGTGTACAGAGCAGCCAGCCTTCGCTTTCAAAGAGCTCAGCCGGGTGGACTATTCGTAAGCTATCATTTTGATGGTCTAGCCCACCTGAGATGGAGCCGGCCTGCATGTGAGGTCCTGAACTAAAATGAGTTTGACACCTCGTATCTGGGGCCTGTGCATGTTTATGGTTTTTCATCCACGGAGCCCTTCCTCTTGTTACGCAGTGTAAATCTGACTGAAATCAGTCTGGGAGAACTGCATCCTGGCAGGAGATTTGACTGGCAAATTTGCAGTGCGTGTTCTTTCACACATGCTTCCTCGACTGTTTGCAGACGATCGCATTTTATTTGTTTTCATTCTCTAATGTTGTGTCGCAGGCATGTCAGCCACATCTCATTTTGTCATTGAGGGTCTTCTCTATTTTTTTATTTTTTTTCCTCGCGGCTGCGTCTTCGTCAGCTGCCAGTCTCGGTGGAGGAAAAGGGCTCCGGTGACCCCGACGACCCCAATCTCACTTGAGACAGATGAAGCCGCCTCTCGCCTTCTCCTCCCTCCCTTTTCCTCTCCTCCGTTCGCCTCCTCTCTTTCTCCTAATGACGTCTTTGTGCCGGCCGTGACGAACCAAACACTCGGCAACTTTTCCGGGGGTGGAAGGATAGCCGGTGGGGGGGGGGGGTGTTTCTGAGCACCCTGGTGCATGTGTGCGAGCACGTGTTTGTGTGTGGTGTAAATATTGGTGTCAAACGTGGAGGGCACGCCGATCAGCCACCGAGAGGACGACACAGGAGAGAGAGAGGGAGAGCAATTATGTGCACTGCGCCAAACACAAAAGCTCGTCGGTCGGCCGCATAACAACAGCCTCTTATCTGGTTTCCCTTTGTCTGCCTTTCTTTCTTAACTCACAGCATCATTGAGAAACATACACTGCGTATGTATACCCCCCCCCCACCGCCCACCCCCCACTCCACTCCGCCTCTTCTCTGACTGTCACTCCATGCACCTCTCTCTCTCTCTCTCTCTCTCTCTCTCTCTCTCTCTCTCTCTCTCTCTCTCTCTCTCTCTCTCTCTCTCTCTCTCTCTCTCTCTCTCTTCTCAGATAATTTCATGCGTCTCGTTGCTCGCCAGCCTTCACGACGTGCTGAATGTGCCAACCAGGCACGCTGGGCTGAGGAAACGCAATTTGGCTCTGCCCAGCTCCCTGCGGACCAGTACTACTCTTCACACTGTCACTCGTTATGAGACTTTTTTTACTAACAAGGCATGCGTGCTGAGATGCAGGATGAGATTGTGTTTCAAGACAATAATTCGCTGAATTCGGTCCTCACAGCGACGCAGAAGACACTTGGGATTGGCACTGCTTCGCTCGGCACAACACACAATAACTTCTGTTATTTGTCGTTGTTGTTTTTAGGGGTGGAAGAGGTAAATGAATGGGAAAGATCTGTCAAGGTTAAGTGTTGTGTTTTGGAAATGTGGCAGAGAACTGAAGTAATGAAGCGATGCTAAGGAGTGATCTGTTCCTGGCGGAGGCCGGGCAGGGAGGAGTTAACGTCATGCTGCTCCTCTCCTCTCCTCTCCTCTTTTCTCCTCTCCTCTACGCTTGATGACATCAGTATTGTCTCTGCATCCATGAAATTAATTTTTCTAATCTTAGTCAGCAGGAGCGGGGGAATTTGCACACATTAATATGGAACTCGATCTGTACTCGCCCACTGCTGCAGTCTCTCTTCTCCTCTTCCTCCCTCCCTCCCTTCCTCTCATCCTCCTCTTTCCATCCATTTCTTTGTGTTTTTACGAGTGAAACAGAAGGCCCAACATGCGCAAGGTTTTAAGCCTGAATTGTGGATGTGTTTTTTGTCGAGGAGGCCGAGGCATCCACCGGGGCCCCCGCAGTGCTATAGGAGCTGCAGAGTCGCTCTGCCGCTCGGTGCAAATAAATAACGTAGACGAGGAGGCTCATTGTCCCAGCAGACCAGCCGGCTCTGGCTGCAGCGTGTTGATTCTCCAGAGGCAGACGCTGCACCGAGGATAAAGAGGATCCAGTGACAATAATTATCCTTATTTGTTTCTCCTCACAAACACACACAGGCTAAAATGGTTTCATTACACAGGAATTAAAGCTGCCATTCTGCACAAGTCCTTTCAGGAGAAAAGAGAGGATAATCAATACCAGAACGGCATCTTGGGGCTAATTTTCATACACAATCGGGTTTGATGTGGCCTCTTAAGGTGATATTTTCACACTACACTAATTTGGACCTCGAAAGTGCCAATTAGGTCTTTACACGTAATGGTTGAAAATATGAATCGTGTTTTATTTGTACACATGTGCGAGCTTCCAAGTACACAATGCTTCAGTGCACCGGCACTCAAGGCAGCTGCGTCTTCACTGGAGGGTTTTTAGGACCACCACAGCGTCTCTTCCTTCTCCAACAGTAGATTTAAACAAGAGAAAATGGATAGAATTGGTTATATCAAGACCACCCAGCTGACCAGGCTGCCTTCTAATCTGATGCACGATGTGTTTTCGCATATAAAACTGGACCTTTTGGGTCAAACAGAAGCAGTTGCACTGTTGTTGTTACTTTGCTTGGCATAAACCTTTGATTCATTAAAAAGAAAAAACAAGAGCATATTGTAATACAGTGTAATACAGGTTGAACCCCTATATCACAGCTTCTTTGAGGCTTTAAAAAAATCCTTAAAATGAATGAAATGGATGAAAATAGTAAATGTAAAACATTTGCTATGCGACTAACACTAAACACTACATGGATTGCCTTAATTGTGGTACCCGTATATACAACAGATTTTTTAAATCAAATGCTGTAGTGTAATACAGGCTTTCCTAGCTATAAAAACAAGATGCCATCACAGCTTTGAAGTAGAGGATGAAAGTGGTTTGCAGGAGTAAATAAAACAAATTAAAAGGTAAGAAATGGATATAATTGGTTGTAACAAGGCCACCTGTATGACCCGGCTGGTTTCTAATCTGATACTCGATGAAGACATTTGATAGCTGTTGGATGGATTAAATGTATTATATAAGGCAGATTTCAGGTTAAACAGCACCAATTGCATCATTACCTCCTCATTTATTTACATTGCTTTGATTCATTTAAACAAAACAAACACATGCAGTGAAATACAGGTTGCAGCCTCTATTTCCTAGCTTCTTTAATGTGACACAGCATTCTTTTTAAGCAAAAATGGAAAACTTCTGTTGCATCTTGGTGTTTGGAGACACTAAAAATGCAATGTTTGGAAAACGCTCCGAATCTGTCTCCATGTAAACGGAGGAAAACGCAACTTTTCTGAAACAGGGCTACTGCGCATGCGGAACCCCGGCTGTACTGAATAGTTCTTCTGCACAAGGTTGATGGACAATAACAACATTTACCTCCAGGGTGTCATGACCCCTAGTCCATAGTCTCCTGGGACTTGGTAGTTTTAGAGTTGATAGTCAATAATTACAATCTAATTTCTTCCATTCCCATGTAAACGCAGGACTTTTTTGAAACAAAATCGGTGTGTTTTCACTTCAAACCTTGTTGTGTAAATAAAGCCAGAGATAATGAAAGTAAAATAAAATGAAAGAAATGTACAGAAATAGTTGCACCAAGGACACCTACATGAGACGGCTGCTTTTTAATGCGATGCATGAAGTTTTTTGTGTTGTAAAAATTGACATTTGCTTCGAGACTGAAGACAAACAAATTCAATTAGCATATAGACCAGATTTCAAAAAAAGAGTGCAGTGTAATCCAGGAAAGGGCTCTATACAAACAATAGCTTCTTAACTTCTTTGAGACTCGCATATAGAGAGCAAAATTGTTTTACTGTCGTGGAATGAAACAAAATAAAATCAAGTAGTGCAGAGAAATCGCTTTAAGAAGATCAGCCACATCAGCGCCTGCTTTTACATGTGATACATCGTATTTTTGAAAGGGAAAGAATTGACATTTACTTAGAAATGAAAGATAAACATATTTGATAAATGTTGAATGGATTGACTTTATAATAACATATGCAGAAGATTTCAAAGTAATGAAAAAGCTCCTTTTTTTTTTAAGGCTTCCATGTAGATAAACATTTTCAGTAGTAAAATAAAAAGAAATAAATTGAGCCGGTTGGGTTATGTCGAGACAACTCAAGTTAGCAGGCAGTTTAAAAAAAAAAAAAGTGAAACATTATATTCTTGTAATGGAAAAATGTAACATATTTGATAAATGTCGGGTGGGGTTTCTTTATTACTGCCTGTAAAGTAGATTTGTGGTTAAACTGCAGTAGTTCTGTTGTAACCTCCTGTTTTCTGAGCTGCACACAAACCCCTTGTGAGCAGTGAACTACAGGTTGTACCAGTTGACCCTTCACTTGAATAAGAAAAAAGCCCTCTCGAGAAAGTGTTACCTATCCAACAGGAAGAATTTGTTGATCGAAACTGCATTAAACCAGCAGGTGATAAAAGGGACCATAATAGCCCACTGAATTGCTCTTTTGAGGTTCAGACCATTTCTGAGGTAGCTGTCGCTCAATAAAGCAGCTTGTAGCCTATAAAGAACATATGAGGGAACATCTTTAATTATGTTGTTGGTTGTATAGAGCGCGCCGTGCTGCAGGAGTTCGGGGAAAGCGTCGGGTTTTAGTGGGAAGCGGCGCTGCAGCCCTGCAGGCGAGTGTTTGTAGAATAGAAACTCTGAACTCACTGTACTGTCAGTACTCCCGCTGCGTGGGTAACCCTGCGTCCGTGGCTCCTTCCACCGTGTGACTGTAAATAACTGAAATGTAAGGCTGATGGAGACAGGTGATGATTTGGTCGTGTCGTGTGAAGGACAAGGATAGCCACAGCTGCGGACAGGGTGTGATTTGCTGGCTGGGATAAGAGGTTATACTTCCTCTTCTGGTCTATGCATCCCAACTGCTGCTGATTTATTTTTACAGCATGGGCAGAATAAAATACATCTCCTTTTTACAGCGATTAAAACAGCTAAACCAGCAAACTGGACACAAAAAGAAAAAAAGACAAATAAATGGAATTTAAAGTCTTAAGTAAAGCAGGGATACCATCTCTCAGCGAGATTAACTCTAAACTCATTCATCTACCTCAATATCAACATGAGCAATATACATGTCACCATGCAATTTGCATTCATTCTCTGCAAACTCGACATGACAACATAGAAGAAAAGTGAAATAAATTGCCAAAATCCAATGACAGCATAAATTATTTCGTATTGGCGACCACAGGGCCCGTAAATCAAGGGAAAATAACTCAAACTAACACTGGATCAATGGATCATTGGATCTGCAAACATGTGATAGGAAGAAACAGCCCAAAACAGCCCAGTCACAGCTGGTCTGAAATTGGGGCAAGAGAAAGAGCACTGTTAATTGGAAGAGTAAATCTCAAACAACAAAGACATTAACATCATCTACTTAAATCTGTTAATCCCAAATGTACCACAACGTTCGCAGATTATCGCATGTTTACCTCATATCTTGCAGAAATTAAGGTGTACATAATTCACTACTATTGGAATCTCTACAGCAAGATTTCCCCACGTTGTACTTCCTGTTGACTGTCACAATAAACGATATTAGTGTTGACAGCTGTTGGGTTATATAGGCATTAACATATATCAATAATGAGATGCTTATAATTAGACCCGAATTGTAACCGTTTTTGTTTTACACTCAAGCTTATTTTACAAATCAGATCATAGTAGTTACACTTAATAAACGTTTAAACATTTTTTTTATTTCATTAAGTATTTAAGAGTTTCTTTCTTATCATAAATAACATTTATAAACCAACTTGCATTTATAAAGACCTCTTGATCTTTCCTCCTTGAAGCTTTCTGGCGCCGCCCATTGGAGGCCTAACCCACACTTTGGGAAGCACTTCTGCTTCGAGCAATAAACAGGGAATTTTGAAGAGACAAATAAGTCTGTATATAAAGCCCTGGAACCATTGGACCTGTTACACTAATGGTTTTGAAATAGAGTGTATGTGTGGGTTCCCCAGAGTCGATAAATCTGAAGATTTTCCCCCCCAATAATTCCCCCTATTGAAAACGTAATTGTAATAATAACCATTTCCAAATATTGTTTTATGTTTGTTTGATCCCAGTGTGCGTTTCATAATCCACATACTGGAGCCTTTTGTGCGCAGCATTTTTTGTCTCTTTCTGATTAACAACTTAGCACATTAAAGCGAGAAGGAGCAAAAATCATTTTCACAACATAAAAAAAATGTTGTCGATTGAGCTCAGAAAAGCAATTTAGCAGGTTTCACCCCACAGTAATTTCACCCATGTTCTTGTTTTAATGGCTTTGTTTTGAAGAAGAAAAAAAGAAAAAAAAAATCAGGAGGGGAAAAAAAAAAAAAAGAGAAAAGCTCACGAGAGTCAGAACGCTGGAGAGGAGTTCATAAATTGAATTTTAAATTTAGCAGTTGAATTACCATTGTCTCCCATGCCTCCTCCTCCTCCTCCACCTCCTCCTCCTCCATCGAACAGCATGCCCAGATGAACAAAAGTGAAAAACACATTTGAAGAAACGAAAAAAAACAATTTCTGTGTATTCCCTCTAGTTCTTTATCTGCTGTCCCTCCCGGCACAAACACAACTCACTCCGTGTCATATTCATAATTTTTTTCCTAAGTACAGTCATTTCTCTGAGGGGAGGGGGAGAAGGAAAAAAAAATAACGTTTCAATTTGTCAAGAATTGTTGTGGTTATTTCTTCCCCCCCCCGCTTACCTGGTGGTGTGAGGGAGATGTTGGGCATATCTGGAGGAGAAAGGCTGCAGTGGGCTGAAATCTCATTTAGTGGAACTTGTCATGAGAGCAGATTTGAGGCTCTGTTTGGGGAGGCGGAGAGCACTCATTTTTTAAATTTTTTTATTCCCCCCTCTTCCATGGACAGGTGTGGATGCCTGCATGCGCAGACGTATCACATGTAATTCGATTGTGCCAGTTTTATTTAACATTTCCCCGTACGTGTGCGGCGAGGAAGCAGGCGTGAGACGAGAGGGATGCGGCGAGAGAAGAAAAGAGCCAGCAGCAAAATCTGTGGCTAATGTGTGTGTGTGTGTGTGTGTGTGAGTGTGTGTGTGTGTGTGTGTGTGTGTGTGTGTGTGTGTGTGTGTGTGTGTGTGTGTGTGTGTGTGTGTGTGAGTGTGTGTGTGTGTGTGTGTGTGTGTGTGTGTGTGTGTGTGTGTGTGTGTGTGTGTGTGTGTGTGTGTGTGTGTGTGTGTGTGTGTGTGTGTGTGTGTGTGTGTGTGTGTGTGTGTTTAATCGAGTGTCCACCTCTCTGCCCCCAAGACTCTGAGGTTGTTTTCTGTGTTCACTACCTTTTTTCTGCAGGCACGTGTGAGTGTGTGTGTGTGTGTGGGTGTGTGTGTGTGTGTGTGTGTGTGTGTGTGTGTACTTGGCAGCCTTCTGAGGGGGATTTACTTGTGTTGGGCTCAGCGTTTTTTGGCAAACGGAGGACCTCTTGAGATGAATTGGTGAACTGGATGGAGAGTGTGTGTAATTGTGTGTGTGTGTGTGTGTGTGTGTGTGTGTGTGTGTGTGTGTGTGTGTGTGTGTGTGTCTCGCATATCACGAGTGGCACAGTGCCCTGGATTTTCAGAAACTGGAGAGCGTCACCATTTTACTGCAAATAGTGCTAAGTCGACCTATGTGTGTGTGTGTGTGTGTGTGTGTGTGTGTGTGTGTGTGTGTGTGTGTGTGTGTGCGTGTGCGAGTGAGAGCAAGTCATGTGCAGCACTCCATTAGGAACGTATGACCAGCATCAGAATGAGTGTAAACAAATCTCTCCTTTGATGCTCTCTTGCTTTAACTGGCTGTATTTCACAGTTCTCATGCACTTAAAGACTTTCTCTATTTTAGCTGCATTCCAAATGAAGTTATTAGCTTGCTGTTATCGCTGATCTGTGCTGCTCCTCTCTGCAGGGCTCAGTGAGGAAGAGCAGAAGCAGCTCTCTGTCCAAAATAGAAAAAAAACAACATGGCTTCTGGAAACATCGCTTCATTCATCAGTGTTGATAATAAAATGAACAAAAACAAAGAAATTAAATGCAGCGGTGATTTCTTTGTGAGGAGGACTATAGTGGCAAAAGTGTGTGAAAATACTTACATTTCTTTTGTAAAAAGGGAAGATTGTTTGGAAATATACAGATAAAATGATGGGAATGAAGTCAAAATGAAAAGGAAAGGTGTACGAAGTTAAGTTCAACACTTTCCAAAAGAATGTAAATAAATAAATACATAAACAGATAAATTTAGGAAAAAATTTAATTTCAAACTTAAGATAAATACATTTTAGACAAATAGAGAAAATAAAAAATAAACGATAAAATGAAAAAAATACCAACCACATATGATATAGGAAATGTAAAAAGCAATTTAAATAACATAATAAATGAAATTCACTTTTTTTTTTTGAATAATTCAGTGTATCAGGAGTAAAGTGACAAAAGTAAACTAACTAAGTGACTTTGACATAATAAAAGTTTAAATATATCAAACAGGTGTAATATATGGATATATAAAACAATAGGTAAAATAGGTAACGTTTTTAACATATTTTAATTTTAATCTCAACATTTTAACAAAGCATTGCCTTTAAATTCATTTTCCCCATATTTTTTCATATTATTGACAAACTAGATCCATTCCCAAATTTTGCCATCAGCATCTGAACAGCCCTGGCACAAAGAGCGGTCTCACACCTTTAACCATTCTGCTGCTGAACTTTGTGACAATTCACATCGTAGTAGTTTCACTCGTAAAGAAGGACGGAGTAAAGAGCACCGAGTGGCTGTAATTCAAGACCAAAGCCATTTTTTGTTCTTTCTATCTCCAACCTGTGCCAGAGCCCCCCCCTAACCCACCCCCCCCGCCCACCTCCCTTCCCGCCCTCCCTCCTCTCCATGCTGTGTAATAACTTTACACACTCAGGCGCTCTCGTCCCTCACTCCTCACTCTCTCGCGACCCAAACACTCTTTCATGCCTCTCACTCCCTTTCCTCTCTCCGCGCTCTGTGAAATAGTACAAACTACTCCTCGCGCACGCCTCAGTAGACAAAACCACTTTAAAGGCGGCGCGCCGGAGCCGTCCACACGTAACCTGCTGAATAAAGTGCTCCCATCCCCCTGACATGTCTTCTTGATATTAGCCTGGCAATATGAGGCGGCGGCAATTTCTCCTCCACACTAGACGAGGTGATATTGAGTTGGGGAGAAGGGAGGGAACTGAGGAGGAGGAGGGCAGGATGAAGGGGGTGGGGGGGGGAGGGAGTTAGCTGGAGATGAGAGAAGAGAAGTGAAAGTGTGTGCATGCGTGTGTGTGTGTGTAAGAAACAGTAGGAACAAAATGTCATAAATCACTCATGATCCTACAGAGCAGAGACGAACGGAGGGGAAGCATGAGAGTACAGAAGGAAGAGAGAAGAAGTCTGCATTATCGGCCCAGCAGACAGACAAACACGCGGCTTCGGGTGACGGATTAGCATTCGCACCGCACTAGAATTGTCCGATGGCTTACTGAGACCACGACCAGCACTGAGAATGCTTCTGAAGTCCTCACAATGGAATAAATCGCCCCACCTCCCCTTGGAGTGCGTGTGTGTGTGTTCATATCGGGAGCTAATTCCCCGAGGGGTAGCCTTTAAGAGCAGGTGCTTTGACTACTCGACTCCACCGAATTCCCCTTTTGGGACTCAATTCACAAGCTTAAAGTGCTGAGTCACAGTGGCAATGCTAAGTTAGGATACCTGCCACATGTGGAAATGCAGTTACTATTTCTAAAAGAAGAGTACTGTTTCCTATTTATAGCCTCGCGCTGTAAGCTTTCACACAACTAATGGATTAGCATTAGCATTGTCCTGGAAGTGTAGAACGGCTCACTGAGACACAGGAACGAATCCAAAAGTGGTCCTCAAGTATTTACCATCACATAGAATACCTTGAATAGAGTGTTTATTTTCTTTTGTGAATGTTCATATATGAACTTTTGAGAGCGGGTACTTTCACAGTTTTAATACCCTGACCTGCCCTTTTGGGATTTGAACGAGGAAGCATTAAATGCTAAGTCACCATGATAATGCAAAGTGAGGATACCTGCCTCATGTGGACATAGAGTAACTGGTTTTATAGAAAGAATGCCTTTCTCACTGTATCTGCTGGCGAGTGAACCCTCAGCTATGGTTGATGAAGCATTATTGAAGACATGTGCAATGTCACTAATACACCAAGTAAACCCAGAAATAATTAAAAAAATAATAAAAAATTCCATTGACATTGTCCAATGACACACTGACACCGCAAACAATCCCTAAAAGGGTTTTGAATTACTTACAATGATATGACCTTGACGACTCTTCTCTATCCCCCTTTGTGTGTGTGTGTGTGTGTGTGCGTGCGTGCGTGCGTGCGTGCGTGCGTGCGTGCGTGCGTGCGTGCGTGCGTGCGTGCGTGCGTGCGTGCGTACGTGCGTGCGTGCTTCATATACATGAAGAAAGTCCTTAATTTGAATGTCCTGAATCCTGTTTTTGGGAACTTAAAACGCAGAGTCATCATATTATTGCCACATTAAGATACCTGCTACATGTGTGCATGTAGTAGCTTCTTTTTCTATAAACAGAAAACTTTTTCAGGGTTTCTGCTAGTTTGCTGTGAGCAAAAGAAAGTTACGGGTCACAACTACGAGTGACGGACTAGCGTTAGCATTTTACAGGTAAAATTCAATCCCACTGCTGAACATCCACTGAAATGATTCTGAAATACATTGGAATAGATAAACAGTAGCACTTAATCTGTTTCCCCTCTTTAGTTAAAAAATATATATATATATTTATGCGTGTGTTCATACAAAGCTGATTCACTAAGGTGTGGCCTTTGACAGAAGGTACTTTGCTTGCTACCCTGAATTAATTTAACATGCTGAGTCGCAGTGGTAGTTCCGAGCTGGGACACCTACTGTATGTGTAAATGCAGTAATTGTCTATTTCCAAAAAAACAACTTGTATTTGCCAGTCTGCTGTAGCAACAAGACAGCTATGATAAGCATTAGCACTGGGCATGACACGTCCAGTCTCACTGAGACCTCAAACAATCCCGAAATTGTTCCTGAAATACTCACAATGGAGTGAATTTCCCCTGACACCTTGTGTTTTCTGCCCCGTGTGTGTGTGTGTGTGTGTGTGTGTGTGTGTGTGTGTGTGTGTGTGTGTGTGTGTGTGTGTGTGTGTGTGTGTGTGTGTGTGTGTGTGTGTGTGTGTGTGTGTGTTGGTTCAGAGGAAGTTAATTCCCGGAGGTGTAGCTTTTCAAGTGCAGGTACTTCGGCTGCTCGACTGCACACAGTTTCGACTGAGCGACTCAAAATTGCAAGCTTAAAATGCAGAGTCACCGTGGAAATGCACGTGTATGTGTAAATGTAGTAACCGGTCCTATAAAAAGAACACCTTTCACTTTTTCTGCCTGTTCGCTGTGAGCAAGTACACAGGAAGCGACAGGAGAGCGCCGTGCGGTGATTATTGGCACCGCCGGGCTGTGGTTGTGGGAACAAGGCCATAGGGTTTTTATTGCCATCGCTTCCCACTGCTTTAAACGGCATTTACAATGCTTTTAAAAGCCCTTTCAGACGTTAAAACAAAGATATAAGCAGGAGGTTTTAATTAAATCATTATATTTTGGCCCTCCTCCAGCTACATTTGCGGTGCAATAAACATCTTCACCGGGGTATTGCTTTGTTGCTTAGTCATGATCAGTGCACGTTAATTTAAAGCTTCCACTCCTCGTGCAATTATGAAGTAAATCAGCCCGTGGCCTGAAGTGTGTGCACTAAAGTGGACTTTGTTTGAGGGGTTTCCGAGTTGGCAGATGGTGGATGGATTCACTTATATGCCTCTCATCCAATCACAGCGCGGCATCATGAATGAATCGAAATATCAGAGATCGTTAATTGCTCTTTTTGCCTCTTCAGGTGTCCTCCATGGACTTCATGGCTATGAAGCGCTCACAGCTGTACGGCATGGCCAACAATCCCTATTCCGCCTCTCAGCAGCCCGGTGGCGGGCCGTACCCCCCTAGCCAGCCGTACACGTCGCCCCCTCCACACAGATACCCCATGAGCTTACAAGGGAGGGGCCAAATGGGCATGGGCGGGATGCAGTATCCCCAACAGCAGGTATGTCCACAAACTCAGCTTATGCCACGCACACACACACACACACACACACACACACACACACACACACACACACACACACACACACACACACACACACACACACACACACACACACACACACACACCTCTGTGGTGCCATTCCCAGGTATTGTAGCCCGTGTTATAAGCGATATTGCGGTGGGACGTTTGCCTTCATTCTCCGGCGATGTTCCCCGGAAGGCTCGGCGCGCTTGAGTCGAGAAGCAGCCTAAAATACCAGGCAGCCCATCTCACAGTCTGACATGCGGTAGTGTCACTCCTCTTCATCACTCACTGTGTGTGTGTGTGTGTGTGTGTGTGTGTGTGTGTGTGTGTGTGTGTGTGTGTGTGTGTGTGTGTGTGTGTGTGTGTGTGTGTGTGTGTGTGTGTGTGTGTGTGTGTGTGTGTGTGTGTGTAATGCTCTCTATCTAGTAAACATAGGCACAGCAGCACAGTCGGCCCACGTCACAGTCTCTCTGTGTGCTGCACAATAGGTCTGTGTTGGAGACAATAGCGCTTCTGTCTCCTTTATTGAGTCTTAAGTAAATCCCATTTGGACTTTGGTGTGTGTGTGTGTGTGCGTGTGTGTGCGTGTGTGTGTGTGTGTCTGGAAACAGCCATAGAATGAAAGTGTGCATGTATATTGGACTCAGTTTTATGGATGTGCTTGCGTGCATATACGTCCCATATTTCTACCAGATGTGTGCATGTGCGTGCGATTTTGTGCGTATATGACAGTGCAGCTCCATCAGTGTATTCTGTAGTGAGCCAGCGGTACTGAGCGGCACTGTGTGAGCGGGGGGAGAGCTCAGTGTTCCCTGCTGTCACTACCTGCTATATTTAGTCAGGCTGGTGTGTTGGTCTGGACTGAAACACCTCGCACCGGGGCGAGCGAGCTTCCACACATAACAACTCTACAAAGAGAGAGAGAGCGGAGCAGAGACACACATATGGCCTGACAGACAGTCTTGGTGTATTGTTAAATATGGTACAAATGTGCACACAGACACTTTTCACAAACATTCTTTCACAATATGTAAAATCTTTTTTTTTTTTTTCATTTAGTTATTGTTTTTTTGTTTTTGTTTTTTTTTGCACTACAGAAGTTATTCACTGTTCAAGATATTTGAATCCATGAATAAGAATTACAGACTAGAGCTGCATAATATATTGCAAATGTATCGTTATTGCCACAATATGCAATGCACATATTACATAAGGCAGACTGGACTACAGCAATGCTCCCATGCACTGTGTATTCAAGCTCTGCATGTTGACTTATTCGCCAGTCAGATGACGCAATACTGCCTCAGAGTCCCGCCCACTAGGTACATGCGAGTGTGTATAGCAGTAGTAGAAGAAACGGAGACAAACTAAAGAAATCTGGATTAAAAAGGACTCACAGCTAACACCTCATTTATTTCTCATGTCTTCACTGGGATCACATGTTATTGATTTACACGGATTAAATATTTAGAGTTTAGTCAGTATTTATTGGTTATTAAGGTATTATCTTACTAGTGCATGAAAAGCCATGTGAATCCAGTCATGTTAAAAATAAAACATATTTCCTTTTATTGCGGCAATATCGTTTCATACCCGGTGGAAACAATGCAGGAGTCAGAAGCAGAAAAGTCGAGGAGAAATTACCCCAGTTTGTACGTTTACTTGGAAACGGCGGAAACACTGAAAACGATGTAGTTAGGATGCCAGGCCATGCAAACGGATACCCAGAATGAACTGAAAGTTTTTGTGTAAATGGGGCTTAGGGTCATATTCTCAAGATTCACCAAAATATCACACATTTGTTGCTCTACAGTCGAAAACAGTCATTTTCAATAACTGGCAGAAATTATGGATACCCTCGCACATTTTTTTGACAGTTCCACAACCTTTAAACCAAGTTCAGGGAAAACTGAATAGAATTCTATTCATAAAAATGTTAAATTTAATCATACAAAAGTTGCCAACCTGAGTCTCTGTGTTATTTGCCGTCCTTCCATTTAGTGACTGGGAACATTTGAACAAATAAAGTCACACACGCTAATCTGTCAATGAAAGTAATATCTCTCTTTTGAAAAGAAACATTTGGTCGATGGAGAGCACGTTAACAAATGTGCTTACCGAGAAGTCAGTCTATAATTTAGGGGAAAGTGGAACTCAGATTGTGCCTGTGAAAACTGAAATGTCTCAGTTGTGCTGAGAGACACATTAAAAAACTACATCAGTTTCTTGTTTTTTTTAACATTGTCTTAATGTTGCCTTTGGAAGTGTTGTTGGGCGAGTATATACAAACCGTGGTCTGCAGCTTTATCTCCGTGTTTTGCTGCATTTCTAAACCTCTGACGCACTTTGATGACGCTCACAGAAGCTTCAAAATGAGCATTATTGAGCTTGATCAGGGGTTGCAGTGCAGTTTGAAGTGAGTGGGGGTGTATATGTTAAAAAACGCACCGTGCATGAAGAGCGAGGGGCGACGCATAATGACGTGCAATCAGTCTCACACACACACACACACACACACACACACACACACACACACACACACACACACACACACACACACACACACACACACACACACACACACACACACACACTCGCAAAAAAAAAAAAGGCTACATCCCCGGTGCTGTTTTGTGATGAAATCCTGGGGCGGATTGCATAGGGGGAGGCTGTGGTCGGGACAGCAATCACTGCCTATGGAATGTAATTAGTTCAAATAGAATTAGTTGCTCACTCTGGCTATAGCCATGGGAACTTCATTTTGAAAGTTTCTAATTATCTGGCTCTGGCTTTAAAAGCATCACTACCACCACATTGCCTATCTGCAGCCGGTGAAATCTAGCTCACAGTAATGAGTTTGGAGGAGGAGGTTTAATTCCGCGCTCGCAGATGAGCGTAATGAGCCTCACCTACAGAAACGCGGTCAGGGGTCTGATCGGGGAGGGCTGGGGAAGAAATAAACGCTCCAGATGTATACTGCAAAGTATACGGTGCGTCTCAAAGTCACGGTTAAATATACGTTGCTGCAGCTGCATCTGGAGGAGGAAAGAAAATCAGCCACCGCAGACTCTTTCTCCACCCAGATGTTGGAGGAAGAGTCCCAGGATGAGCTGCGAAGAAGGATCCAGGCTACAGCTGCATCAGCGAGGGGGATTGTGGGTGATGTAAGGCACACATACACACACACACAATCCCCCATGATGCATCACACTTCAGGGCTGAGACCTCAGCTTGTCACAGCCAAGCATGCTGGGATGTTGCCAGGCAACGTGACGTCAACAAAGATAAATGTGTGTACATCTATTTCTGTGATTTCCTGGAGACGCTGTGGATATATGTAATCGTATGCGCGTGTGTGCGTGCCTGCGTGTGTTCCTGTTTTAACAAAGAAACAAAAGGTCTTGTTTGTTTTTTAATATTAAGCTTAAATCCTTTTATAATTGTGCCTCACTTGCTTATATGTGAAGACCTCAGTAACACAGATTACATCTGTTTCCTCCACCGGAGCTATTGGATGTGTGTCTCCTTCCACTGCGTTGGAATGATTTTCATTGGACTTTATAATTGACACACATTGGATGACTACAATTGCTTTACATATTATATTACCAAACCACCCTATTAGAGATATTTTATTAGCATATGTTGATATTTAGTGGGATCGTGTGCGACTAAATGGTTAAATCACCAGGAATAGTGTTTTATCCATGCAGCAATCCACCGATAGCCACTTGGCGAGGTTTAATATCTTATCTCTGTTCGAAACAACAAACTAACACAGCTCATCACAATGACAGATCTGCTTCCACTTAACTTAGTTGAAGGTTTAAACGCTACCGGAAGTTAATTTGATGAGGATGAGAACACACAATGCTAATATCGAGCGTACCGCACAGTGCAAAGAGCTTTGTACTTCAGCAGCATTTGAAATATGATATAGCTGTTGAATATTGTGATTAAAGGCTTCTGAGGCTTTTTTATATGTGCAATATATTTAAGGGACGCTGTTCAATACACTTAATCAGAAAGCGTAATCAGGTTTTCTTAGTATTTTCTTCTTTTTTTTTAGACTAGTTGATTGATCGTACTTTAATTCTTCTTTAGTCAACAGAGAAATTAGTCATGGATGCTTCAAATCGCCAGAGCATTTTTTTTTTTGCTCAGTTTTAGAAATTCCCAGCTCATCTCCGTCCCTATTAAAATGAAAGTTACTCACTTCGGATCTCTGAGGCCTCTAGTGTTCATATTCCCAGTTAAACACCTTATATACAGTTGCTATAGCTCACTTTCTTATACCACTTTGCAACATATCTGTCTAATGAACTCATAAAAATCACTCAAAGCATATTAGAATTTCAAAATTCTTCATCATAACTGACATGAACTCAGTAATAGTGCTCTGATTCCTATAGACAACAATGTGTTTGGAATATCCAGACTAACATAAACAAAGTTTTTGTTGTAGATTAGAACAAATGTTCAAAACTGAATGATTAATAAAGTAAAAAAAAAAATAAAATAAAACCTCTGCTCACAGGTATCATATGAAAAACTCATTTTTAGGCAATTTTTGGCTGATAGCGATAATGTGTCGATAGCAGAATTCAGACTAAAATGATCAATTACTGTATTTAAAATACAAATATCTACATCTGATCAGTTGCAGAACTGACAAATATTTAAAATTCAATTGGACGAAAAGAGATTGTTTTTTTTCTTTCCTTTGCATCCTACATCAAATATAATATAATTCAGCATTTATCTAAAAATGACTACATGAGTGGCTTTGAAAAGCCCTGCTCGAACCACGTAGGTGGAAAAAAAAGAATCTGGAGCAGTAGAGGTGAAAAGCTGAGAGCACATTCAAAGACATTGAGTTTCAACTCCTGCAAACACCTCGAGTGAACTATTATCTTGATGTGGCCTCTCACAGTGGAAAGGTTATTGGTGCAGGTGTGAATGAACTCGCCGTGTGTGGATTCATTGTGCCTGTGGGACTTTGTTTACCTGTTCAGGCCCTGGAGCTTAATATCAGTAGTGGCGATCTCATGTGTCTTCTACACATGCGTGCACTGTGTGTCGATGTAATTCACACACACACACACACACACACACACACACACACACACACACACACACACACACACACACACACATACACTGACTCATTCTTAACACTGCATTTCACTACCAATTAAGTGCTGCAGTCTTGATATCCTTTCCCTAATCCAGCCAGAGGAGGGGAGCTCAGACGCCAATCTCACTGTCGATGTCTCGGTGAGGAAGGAGGAGGAATTAAAAAAAAAAAAAGAAACGGCCTCTCCTACCCAACCAGCCTCCAGCAAATAAGCCTAGAAGTAGCATTAGATGGAGTTAACGTCATGCTGCGTCTGTATGCATGTTTGTGAGAGACAGTTTGAGTGTGTCAGAGAGGGTGTGAGACGAGACTGTGTGTGAAGAGTGATGGGAGCCAGAACAAATATATCAGCGAAAAGAGAGAAGAGGGAAAAAAAAAGGAGAGGAAGAGGAGGAAGTAGAAGAAGGAGGCGGGTGTCTTGGGGATGACAGGCCACACGAGGAAAGCGTCTGTTTGGGAAGTGGAATGAAGTTGAAGCCGGGAAAAAAAAAAAGAATGAAAGAAAGAAAAAACAGTGCCGCCAATTCTGAGCGTAATTTCCTGTGATGTCAAAGTTGGCAGATGGAGAGGAAAAGGAATTTGAAGGAAACATTAGTGTTTGATGTGAAAAGAGGGGAGGGGTGATGGAGTGGGAGAAAGAGCAGGAGGAAAAACAGATATCCTGGGAAATGAGAGAGAGAGAAAGAAGGAAGGAGTGTGGAAGAGAGCGGGGGTGATTGTGTCAACGAGTCAGGCAGAAACCATTACCCGTGTTTGGCTGTTTGTTCCTCACACTCTGAGCCATCTTAATCGAAGCAAAGCATTTAAAGTCAAGTGGAAATGTGGCTGACCCTCCACCTGTTCGGTGCAAACAAACCACAAAGCTCCCATTCGTTCTTCATAGCTTTTACCCCCCCAAAAAAAAAACCCCAAACAAACAAACCAAGAAATATTACTTTTTGGGCGTCATCTTTATTCAGTAATCATCAGGGGGAAGAAACTGAGCAATGGTGCATCTGTGTTCTCTTAAAAGCTTGTCTGTGTTCCTTTTCAGCTGGACAGCAGCTGTGTACATTCCTCCTCAATAAGGAACAGTCAAATATGCCTCTTGTCTGTTTTCAGTCATTCCTTGAAGTGCATCAGCACATCTTTTTACAGGGATTGCTTTTTTTCTGCAGCAGCAAAACGAAACCGACAGAAACTTATAAAGTGATAGCTAATAATATTATCCTTTCATGTCGACAGATGTGTTGATCAGTTCTTAGCTTAAAGCCCAGTTTTAAAGGGAAAATCCACGGTTTTCGTTTCAGATCATTTTCGCCTTTACGCAACGTTTTGAAAACGATATCCTCTTAGATGGAAATGGCAGAAACACTGAAGGCAGTGTAGTTCGCATGCCAGGCAGCGAGTTGGCTCCGTTGGATGTTAGTGTATTGAAACCACACACACGCAGAGAACAATACGCAATTAAGAGTAATAATGCAGAGTACACATACATTCGTATGGACAAGTTGGATTGTTATTACAGGTGACTCTACCAAGTTCCACGAGGATATAGACTGGGAGTCATGCCACTCTGGAGGCCGCCATTATTGTTACTGCCGATTTGCTACACATGTGCAGCAGCAAAGTTTTTGCTTAGTTCAGTTCTTAAAATGTGCATGATCATAAATGACAGAGTTCTCCTCCATAGTCCCCTCGTTATAATATACAGAAAATATGAATCTGGGAAAAGGCAGCACCCTGACCCCAACAGTAGTAATTCTGGAGCTCTCTGGTGAAAACTACTGGCCTATTTTATTTTCCAAGATATAACAGCAGATGAGGACATATGTTGTTTCGTATAACATAGTTAGTTGTATGTCTGCATAGCCCAGCTACATGAACTCACCATGAAGCGTTATTTAATCTAAATAGCCCATAACAGTGATTAAATAGATTTTATTGATCCCCTTTCCATGTCTTGTAACCTACTCCCAACTTTTTCCCTGAGGATGATTCCTGTGGTGCAGCAGGAACAGCTCAGATGTAAGTATTAGACACATGACGGCTGAACTCCGTGCGGCAGCTTCCCCATCAAGGTCCCAGCATCACAAGCGCTCACTTACTGTCACACTGAAACGGCTCTCTGCAACAGTTGAATAGAAGAGAGCAAACATTAGTGCCATTTATATTTCTCGCTTACTTCCAACTATGACAAGCCAAACACAGATAATACTGTAAGTGATCCATTAGTGCCGGGGGTGATGATTTTTATTATCGGCTAATGCGCTCACAGCTACGCTGCCCTCTGTTGTTATATTTTGGATTGCAGGCATGTTGAAATGAGCAAATAACCAGAGAATCTGGAGAAGTTGCCGGGTCCTGCTGGGACACTTAATTAGCCCTTTATTAGAAGCCGAAAGGTCAGTCAGTTTAACCTATAAACACACACTTTCAGCTCGAGCATCAGTCAGCAGGTAAATATTCAGGATTTTCTCCACAGGTGCCTCATTAGAGTCATTGAGATGTAGGCCAATATCAACTAACGGCATAACTAATTGTTGTTTGGTGAGAGGCTTCTATTTAGCCGGCACCTTGTCTCTTGTTAACTCACTAATCTTCCGATTCTTCCCTCAGAAGAACTGAAAAGATAGAGAAAGAGAGGAGAGGGATTGATGGAATCTTGACAAAGAGTACCGGGATAATTCACCCTCAACCCATTTCATGACTTTGACTCGATCGTCTATGAATGCTTTAGCTAGTTTATTATTCAGGAGGGTTTCATGTAAGTCTCTAGGGCTGCGCAGTATCAAGTAAACATGCAGTTTACAGCAATGTTGCAATTATGATGTGATTCGCGATAAATACAAACACTTATGTAGATGATGTTCTTTTCTTTGTGCCTTGAGGTTTGTTCTTCAAAATAACATTGTGCATTAAATAAATGTACTCCGATTATTAACACTTTTCTTTTATATTTCAAATTGTCTTTTTGAATTTTGAATACATGGAAACATACATTGCTAATTGGAAGTCCAGCGTTCCACTAAATACTACTGGATGTATCTATCGATGTATGTGTTGCGTACACCTGCGGATCATCCATGAGGCTGATGGCGTGAGTGACTTCACAGTGATTATATAAAATGATAACACTCATCCATTATTAAGGTGTCACTCACTTAATTACTGGTAGCATGCTGTTTCAGGCTAAATTATGCTAATGCTACCTGATTGAGATAAACAACTTCAGTGTGGGGATGCTGCAGTTGCAAGGTTAGACCTGTCAGTCACCGGTACCCTGCAAAATGTTTCCTGGCGGTGCTCTGCAGTGATTGGCCGACGGGGAAAAGAGGGCGGGTACTAAGCACACTGGCTCTAAAATGATGGCCTTGGTTTTTTTATTGGGTTTTTTTGGAAGCAGAATTTAACTTCCCAGACATAAAACTCTAAGGTATACTGTACAAAGATACTTTTTTGTATCCATGTTGTCATTTTACCACAATCTTAACAGGTCTTGTTCAGGCGGTTCTCTTCTTTTTACTTAATTCTGAACACGTTAAAGGTGAAACCACGCTGTAATTCAGTGGTTTCTTTCTCCAGCTACACCTTTTAGTAAACACTGATTTAAATGAGCTTTTGCACATTTTCCCAAATGAGAAACTAACAAAAGGCTGACAAATCGAATTTTGTGGATTTGGCTTACATTAGCAGAAAGTACTAATCTGAAGTTTCCATTAAAACAAAAAGCTTTAAAAAAATTCTTGTCTGTCCAAACATCACCTTGTGGGCTATCGACTTTAAGGAGTGAGATGGGTAATTTACAGCATCGATTGAGCCCGGGCAGGGGGGTTCCTCACCAACGGGGAGAGTGAGGGCCACTTGGAAGCACTTAGGGGCCCCGGGTGCCGGGGTTGTCTCTGGGGTTAATGCAGCCGGCGCTGCTGGCTCTGACGGATGGCTGGGAAGCCCCAATAAATCAGCCCCTTTGCCAGGAAAGATGGAGGGAGAGGAGGGGCGGGGGGAGTACAAAGGGGACCACTCCAGCCTCATCACACCCCTCCCTACTCAAAAAGGCTCTCGAAACATCGCAGGCGAGCCCAAGTACACATTTCTGATTCACACTGCACACACTTTCTTGTTCCTCCTCCACAGCTCGAGATCTGCACTCAGTGCCCACCCATGGGGACCCCGGGCGTTTTCACCTCCCTGCTAAAGAGGACATTAGGAGAGGGGGGTTGTGGGGGGGGGTGGAGGTTGTGTAAAAAGAGTAAGGAGAACAGGACTGAAAGAAAGGAGGACAGCAATATAGAAAGGCTGATTAATTAAGGGTTCCTCTCTGGCTACAGAATAGATGAAGTTTCAGGATCAATTAATTAGCCAGCTAGCCTACGCACGTCAATGGCTCTAATAGCCTGCTCTCATTTGTAACTTTTATTACCCCACTGCTGTGGAGTGGCTCTCAGCCAATCAAATGCCATGTGGAGCTCTTGCTATGTGGCCATTAACTGGAAAAGAAGAGGCGGGTGGGGGGGGTGGGGAGGGGAGGGGTCTTGGGGGGGGGGGGCAGAAACCCCCTCCTTGTTCACGGACAGGTTGACATAAAGCCATCAATTACCTCAATGTAAAGTGTGTATATGTTAGAACTACTATATGACACGATAAAAGATAGGGAAACATGTGTATTAGTGGATTAGCTGTCCGCTCAGTACAAGCAGAAACTTGACACGAAACATAAAAATAAATGGTGATATATATATATATATATATATATATATATATATACGTTTAATAATGATACGACCCAGTGGATTATGCTTCTCCATGTGAGCTATTAGTTATATTACACACCCAGCTGTCAGTTATTTCTTGTGGTTGCATTAGTTGTATGAGTCGTAACTCTGTTACTTCTCCTTGGGAAGGTGGAATTTAATAACATTTGGTGGTGAATGTGGGCGCAGCGCCGTGAAACGTCACAAACGGCGTGTTTCTGAAAGATCGGCGCCGTTCCATACGTGCGCATTGATGAGATAAAAGAGCGGGGAGATGAAAGTGGAAGCGACGCGGGGAAATAGAGGCAGAGAAGAGAAAGGGATGCTTTACGTCTCCGCCGAGTTACAAGGGGATTAGTCGCCGCTCTAATTGGCTCACTGAGAATTCATCTCAGTTTTCATCCAGATTAAAGATTGATTTCTGCGCAGGTCAAGTCTGCTCCCGCGTCTCCATTTCTGGGCTCCGTTTGTAGCGAGGAGCCGGGGAAGGGAAGAGATGTGACACGCCATCAACATTTGAAAACAGATCTGAGAGGACACAGATTGGCATGATCGAGGTGTTACCTAGATTCAGCTCACTTCTGGTTGGTGTTGGGCTGGTAAGGAGCCATAAGAGAGGGTATGTTTATGTAGAGCAGTGACTTTCAAAGTACTTCAAAGATATGAGGTTCAGGGGGAGGCCTTTTCCCAGCTTCATTCCCTTTTTATCATTGAGATTAAGTCATGACTAAAAGAAATAAATGGAAAATAAAATTCTCTTATGGGTCATATTTTGATCAGGTTCTATGATTTTCAAGCTTCATAGTGGCATTTTGGAGTTTGGAAATGGGTTTCTCAACACTCATTATGAATCAATGTAAATCAGGAAGTCTGGCAGACTTAAGCCTCGTTTACACGACAATGTTTTTTAGGCGAAAACAGAAAAAATGTTGTTGCGTTTTGGGTGGCTGTTTACACAACAACAGCGCTCGGAGCCACTGAAAATACCGCTTTTTGAAAACGACTCCCATGGTGGTACTTGTCAACAACGCTCCGACTCCGTCTCTGTGGAAACGGTGGAAAATGCAACTTTTCTGTAACGCTGCTGCTGCGCATATGCACCATGGCCGCAGTAAATAGTTCCTCTGCACAGTATGCGCGAGTAGATGGACAATAACGATGTTTGCATCCAGAGTGTCATAACTCCCTGTCTATATTCTCCTGGGACTTAGTAGGTTTTTGTTTCGTTTCTTAACTTTTTATTCAGGTGGATTTGGTAGTTTTACAGTTGAAAGTCAGACTTTCGTCTGTCGTCTGTCCATACGAATGTCCGTGTACTCACCATTGTTAATGTTTAGAGTGTATTGTTCTCTTTTGTTACAAAAACAACCAACAGCGCCAACTCTCGGCCCGGCATTTAAACTACATTGTTTTCTGCGGTTCGGATGTTTTGATGTAAACAGACATCAATATCAAACTGTTGTCATCTAAACGTGAAACTTTTTTTAAAAACAAATACACAAAGAATGGGTTTTCACTTGAAAAGATCCTTGACTTCACTTGTACAGTCTTGACCGACTATCTAAGATGCGATCCCACTTTATTGATTCTACATGGGGAGCAGCGCCGCATTGCACAAATAGTTGAAATAGGAGAAAAGAATATGTATATATATTGAACAAATATATATCCACATCCTCTTCGCAAACATGGTTGCTAAAAGCTAACTCAGGATAAAGAACGAATGTAAATGTGATTCTTACGCGAATCGTTATGAAATAGTGGCTCTGGAGCCGGAGGCTGCTTAGAAGCGCTTCAGGGAAAAAGCATCTTCTTTTCGGTGCTTTGCGCTTGTTGTGGCTGTCTGAGGTGGAGAAGGGGCCACAGACAGTACAAGTATAATCTACTGAGTTTGTGGTGACCGCTAATGGTAAAACAGCACTTTTCAGCGAGAGGACCCCCTCCCCCTCCCCCTCCGTTTGGATGTAATTGACATGACTCCTACACAAGTTGGAGCCTGTCATCACAGCAAGCGGTGAAAAATGAGCCGAGCCGGCGTGCGCCCAAATGATTGATCAGACAGACGTTTTCAGGGCTGCTCGGTGCTCGTTGTGATGTTTACACGTGTCAGGCGCCTCCTTTCCTCTGTAATTTCATTATGATTATTTCCTCTCTGACCTGACAGAATGTAGGTCGAGTCGACTGCAGTGCATTTCCCACTCGACAATGCTTGTGTCATCACTTGGAAATTCGGTGCGGAGATAGTTTACGTGATCAATGATCTACCTCACGCTCTCTTTGGGAAAATCTCCCAGAACTCCTACATTATCGGCCTCATCACCACTCTTATTCAGATCCATTTCTGACCCCCCCCCCCCCCCACCAACAATGATTCATGTTTTTTTTCTTCTCCCTCGCTCTCCGCTTCTTTTGTCTCAATTTCCCCTTGCTCCTCTGTCTTTCTTGGCCTCAGATTGGGGTCAGGAGTTTAGTAGGGGAAAAACATTTGGAGTTGGTGGCACACGGCCCAGAGTCTCTCACAATGAAAAATAAATAAATAAATAAATAAATGGCCACTCTCACACACACATTACAGAGAGCATTAACCTGCCCTGCTCTACCTCTCCTAATGTCTCGATTACAGCTCTGCCTGGATCAACAGAGCCGCCGCTAGTTGCAGTCAGCCGGCAATAAAAACGCCTGCAACGAGCGGGCCCTTTGTTTTTTTTTGTTTTTTCTTCATTTTTTTTTTTTCTTCCATCAATTGATATGAGCAGGAGCAGAGAATTAGACAGAGGGAAAAAATAAAGGAAGACAGACAGGGGGCAGAGAGCAACGTTCAGCAGTCTTCAGAAAGAGATAGAGATGAAAATATGAAGGAAAAAAAAAGAAAAGCAAAAACACACCCGTGTGTCTATCAGTCGGCTGCTACACTATCATCTCGCTTTCACTCTTTGTGAGCACGATTTGATGTTATCAACAGGTCAATATGTCACAATCGTAGAATAGACAGGCTTGTGTTTTCATTTGGGAATAAAAAAAAAAGAAAGAAAGAAAGAAAAGAAAAGAAAAGCCATATATGAGACCAGTGGATCCATGCGCGATTCAGTGTGGCTGTTTCCTGTATTTTTAGATGCAGCTTGATGTGTCCAGGTCCGGGCTGCTGGCGCGTCACGATTGAGAGCCCTGTATATCACTCCTCATGCCCCTCTCCTCCAAGGGCAGTTCATTCCTGAGGTGTCAAGGGCCTCCCGATGTACGAGGGGTGGGGGTGGGTGGTGGTGGGGGAGTGAGGGAGAAACGGAGGAGAGAAAGAGATCAAAGGGAAGTGTGGAGAGAAGGAGAGCGCCGTCACCTTGGGGGGAAGAGATAGGAGAGCGATGAGGAGAAGGGCGATGAATCCCCCCCCCCCCCCCCCCCCCCCACCCCCAATCTCTCCCTTATGTTTAATCATGAGCCTGTTGATGCTGATCCTTGCCTCCGACGCTTCGCATTTCATTAAGGGACTCACCTTCGTCGGCAATTCACCAGTGCGTGCGGCGTCGGCTACGAGCGGCTGATCTTATCGCCACGCGGAAGCTGGAGTCGCTGGTTGATTTGTTTTGGTCCAGAGTGTAACGATAACCTCCTGTCGCCTGCACCAGCTCGGCTCAGATGTGAAAGATGTCAACTTTATGTGCTGCACCAAGTGAGGAAGAGGGAAGAGGGGGCTGATATTCATATCACCAGTGGCAGCGTGGAGCCACGCGTTATGAGACTATTAGTCTTGTTGTCGTTAATGCACCAATGTTGCCGCACAGTGTGTGCAGCGTTCACGGCAACGATCCCGTGATATAAACACGTTGACAGCTCCAAAAAAAACAAAGGAAAGCAATATTCCCACAAGTACAAGTTTATTAGGAGAAGCAGGGTTTGGGTTGTGCATCAAATTCACACCATGAAGCAAAAACATCGTTAACTATATTCTCACAAACTATTTTTTATTTTTTTAATCACGGCAGACTGGTTTTGTAGCTTTACTCACCACAGTGGTTCCCAAACATACACGTACGCATTTTTCCATTCAAACTCTGCTGCAGTTCTTTTTAATAAAAATTACATTCAATTTTCAACATTTACTGCTTTCAAGATATGTGAAAATGGCCCTTTTGTGCAAAACCAGCTTTTAAAACACAAAACAGTGATCTGAAATAGAAAAAAAGACACAATCTGAATGTTAGCTTTTAAAAACAAGACTCACTGTGAAGGAGAACGACACGGCAGCGTTGGAAAATGTGTTGCAATTTGGGTGTCATTGGGTAGTGTTATAGTTACGCCACCCGTAATAGTAATTCAACTTTGTCCGTCCATACGAATGTCCGTGTACTTGCCATTGTTAATGCTTGAAGCTATTGTTCTCTGTGCAAGTGTAACAGCACCCACTTGTGGCCCTACATGAAAACGACATTGTTTTCAGTGTTTCTACCGTTTCTGTGTAAATGCAAAACTGAAACAACCTATGTAACAACGCTGCGCATTAAGTTGAAACATTGTCAAGCAAACGAGGCCTTTAATGAAGTTTACAGTAACAAGCACTTACTACTAGTTAATAGAAGTGAAAAATCAAGAGGTTCAAACTTCACACAAAGCTGCTTTTGGTTGTGGTTTTCGTTCAGAATGCAGAAAGGTCAAAGGGTTCTGAGTTTGCAGCTCTTCTACAGATATGAGCAGAAAACTGTTTACCATGTGTCATGTGCTACGTTCATTCGTGTATCCACGCGCCCGAGAGAGCGCAAGCATGTAAATACTTCTGCAGTCTTCGCGTTCTTTATGTGATCTCTCAAATTCAACCATTCGTGTGCACAATCGTGACAGCTGTGCAAGGAAAGCCTTGTGTTTTTTTTCCCCCCAAGGCTCTTCGATATAGATGGGGGACTGAACCAAAAACATTGTGATTAGAAGTCGTCACACACTACCAACTGCTCCACAGCCATCTATCAACACTGCCACAGCAGTATAGAGAGCACCCACACATCAGCTCAGACTAGAGTGGGACACGAGAGAAGTAAAGAAGCAGTCGTATTAAAGGTTTTTCAATAAGTCCAAACAATCTTCGTACAAAGTTGGAAATTTGTGTTTTACTGTCACTACACGGAGAAAGATAATCCTGGTGAAGGCTGATGCTTTGTTTGCAAATGTTTTATCAGGGTCGGATGTCAGAATTGACTAAGTATAGATTGCCTTTAAAATCCGTCTCAATGAATTGAACTCCATAAATAGGCCAAACTCTTTGATTCTTTTCATTTTAGTCCTGTTTTTGCTGGCAGATTTTCCAAGGTACAATAGGTGTTAGACAGTGAGAAGAGAGCCAGAAATGCAGGTCAACTGAAGAAAAAAACAAAAGTGTTCTAGATGGATAATTTAAATGCTTCAACCACTTATGGCAAATAAGTCTGAGGGAAACGGATGAGCTGACTGCCACAGTTGTCACAGTTATTTTGATACCGGGGCACTTTTTCATTCTTTTGACTGGCAGATCTGTCAACACCGCCATTTCTCTCTCACCGTCTCCCCGCTGTGCTCCCTCGCTGAAGTTTCCTTTGATTATCTGCAGTTAGGTTAGCTTCCAGATTTACTGAACCGCTGGAGAATGTAAATATGAGAATAAATCCGCCGCTTCAACTCGCTCACTGTTTACAAACGCAATTATTTTTAATGTGGCGTCTCCCCGCACATTCAGTTGTCCAGTGATACCACATTTAACCCCTGTGACATGTAATCCTGTTGTAAAACAGCAGCTGACTGTCAGAGGGTACACAACCGAGCCTACAGCTGCACGCGCTCTTATTAAAATATCTCGCATAAGTAATTTGGAGCATTGTGACGCCTCAGAATGGCGAGAGGTCTGCTGAAGAAGAGTAATTTGCCATTTGGAAAAAGATGATTGTGGGAAAATGACACTTCACCTTCCTCATCAATACCCTTCTGCATATGATTTATTTAAAGTAATAAAGTGAAATGGAGAAATGATTATCGCTGGTGCCAAGTTGCTTAATGAAACTGGGATCGTGTTTTATATATAAGGATGTTTTGAATCAATGATGTTAGGCTTTTAGTCTGATGAATGCTAATGTTAGCCAGCAGAGATGTAGCATTATTTAATTCGCGTAAATACCGCATTAAAGCGTGGATATATGGTGCGACTTTAAAAGGCAAGTCACCCTAAATTCTACACCCTCGTTCTAACAACAAAATGAAGCGTACATAATGTTGACCTTGGAGGGTTTGTAGCCGTCGAGAACAACTGCAGCCACTTCAACAAAGCAACAATATTTAAGAGCCATTTCATTGTGAGGACCTGCGATAAAGTCTGTAGCGTTTATCAGTATAGATTTATAAAACACATCACTGTACTGTGTACTTTAGTATTCCGTATTGACGTAGTCAGTGAAATCACTTTATTTGACACCACTTGTGTAAAATGGAAATGCCTCTGACTATATACTTTATATATAGCACATATACTGAATACTGATTCGTATAATGTGTTCAGAGTTTCATTTTATTCCAACAGAAGGTACACAATACGAGCACTGTTGTCAGTCACTTTATTAAAAGCAAATTACTTTTTGATTTCTTTTCAGAGTTTTTTTTTTTTTTTCTCTCTCCTTATGATCTGTCTTGAGCTGCTTCACCATCCGCTGCAGATTATTGACATTTTCAGCTGTGCACCGATAGCACACTTTTTTAAGCGCGCATCGCCACACTTTATATTAATCTTCTGCTTATTTGCTCTTGACATATGTTAAACTTTCTTTGCATTAGCAGTAACTTAAAACCGTGTTCTTTGTTCCCGCCAATTATAACAGATAAATTCCAGTAATCTGGGATTGTTTATGCTTCTGCATCCTGTACATGCTTCTATTTCTTTGTGAGTATATCAAGAACTTGTTGTCCTCGGTGCTCGTCAGTGGTTTAATATCCAAATAAAGCAGAGTTTCGAACACTTGAGTTTAGGAATTAACAATTAGCATACAGTCTTCGCAAAGAAAAGGCCCTGAATAATACTTTGTGTGTGCCGCCTGTTTGGTCACTAAAAAATATTGTTTAGAGGATTTACATTTGAGTGTAGAAATCAGGAGGGTAAGTTCTAATTGGGACCGGATGATAAGAGGTAAACAAGATAATGTTTGGGTATATCGATAAACATTTACATAGATGATGTTGTTGTCTTTGTATTTTGAGATTTATTTTTCAATAACAGTGCTCTCTCTCTCTCTCTCTCTCTCTCTCTCTCTCTCTCTCTTTTGACACTAATTTACACGTGACTGAGTGCTATTTTGCTTGTCTGGATTCAGTTTTGCGGTGACTGTCAGCTATAAAAGTCGAGGCAAACATTGCTGTTGTTGTCTGTCTACTGGCGCAAGTGCAGAACAACAATTTACTGTGTGTTTTAGAAAAATTCCACCTTGGGAGCAATTTTCAAAAAAATGCATTTTTAGTGAAAATGCAACAAAAGTTTTAATTTGAGACTGTTGTGGAGTGAACGGGGCCCCAGACACTCACGTCGACTTTGAGGGCGGGTCTCCGGTGCAGTCGGCTCCGTCTGATTGGGCAAATATGTTGACATGCACCGTTAATTTACTGCAGTACAGTGTTTTAATGACACGTACATTGACATTGTACTGCAACAACGCTAAATTTGTGTTATATTGTGCCGCCATCATCCTTATGGGGCTGGAAAGTTGATCATTTCATTTTAACATTCAGGTCAGAACAAAAAGTGTCTTTTACTACATCGTATCTTAGTTTTCAACTCCTCTTCATCCCGTCGTGTCTAAAGACATGAAATCTGGATGCTGGGAAAAGACCCCAGACATTATCCCTCTCCCTCCACTAAAGCTCACCTTCCTTCCACTGCCTCTTCTCTACCACTTGTCAGTGTCTCTCCTCTCTCTCCACAGATCTCTCTGTCTGCCTCGCCGTCTGTATCTGTCTCTCTCTGTCTTTATCATGTGAAGCATCACTCTATCTATTCCTTTAAGTATCTCAGTGTGTAACACCCATCCTCTATCTCCCTCCTGCCCGTCTCTCCATCTCTGTCTCTCTAAACATCTTCCTTGCTATCCTTTCCACATGTATGTATTAAGGTTTTCTCTTTTTATCTCGGCTTCTGCTTTAATCTCCATCATCAATGTCTTTTTTTTCTTTTTTTCATTATTTTTTTTTCTTTTCATTTTGAAGCGGGCGCTCACGTGGTGTCCGGTTGAATTGAAATGTGGCGCTGTGCGTGCCTGTCAGGCCCGTCAGCGTGTGCATGCCAGTGCGTTTAAAGGGTCGGGGTGGTGGCACTGCTTAGCGCTCTGGTTGGCTGAGGCCATCTGTCACTCAAAAAGAGAGCGACCTGCGGTCCCGGCCACCAGCCAGCCGTATCGGTACTTTGACAGAATTATGAAAATTCCTGTCTATTGCTCATTGGCCCAATTGAATTACAAGCAGTGCCTTGTTCCGTGCAAGGTTTTTAAACGGATGATTTAAGGCAGACACACACATGTGCGCACACACACACACACACACACACACACACACACACACACACACACACACACACACACACACACACACACACACTTTGCAGCCGCCGCCTTGGATGAGGGTTAGCGCTGCTATTTATTCCCACCATTTGCAGAGCGGGAAGATATTGTCTTCCTTTTCATACGACTCTTGTTTTGATAGATTTTTGATTGAGTTATTCTCGGTGTTTGTGTTCGTGTTTGTGTCTTTGTGTCTTAATATGCTGCCAAGGCTTTTGTTTTCATCACACTGTTTCTGCAGTTTATAGTGAATTATTTGCTTCACAGGACGTCTATTCTGCGTCATTTCTCCCTACAGCACTTCACATCTGTTGTCATTTCATTACAGACATTTATTTGACACTGTGTGCCTGCCAAGACACTTTGGATAAATCACACTGTTATTTTGTCTGCTTGCACACACCTGAGTGGGGGGAAAAAGGCAGAAAATGGTCTTATTTTCTACTTCCAGCAGTTATTTTTATTGGTGTAACCAGCAGTACAGCGGGTCTGTTTATCGCCGAGCATATTCTCAGTGAAAGAGACTCGGGGTTTCAGTCAGCTGGCATGTGCTCGGCAGGTACAGTGCGTTCATACAGTCGGCCCCAGCGATCAAACAGAAGCTGCATTTGAACGACTCTTTCTTCCCATCCGAAGCCACAGTGACAGGTTGCTACTTGTTAGACCTCCAGTCTGCCCGCTGTCTCTGGGTGCTTATTTGACTGACTGACTGACTGCCAGTATTTCTGTCTGTTTTCCTTTCATTCCCCGTGTCTGTCTCCTCTCCTCGCTCACCTGATTGCCTGCCTGCCCGCTCGCATGTTTGTCAGCCTCACTTTTTCTTTTTTGAAACAGATGCTCCTCACACCACCCCGTCAACAGTTTATCTGGGGGAATTAATTTGCTGTTACACCTTGAAAAAGTCTGACTCTGAGAAAAATAAACCCCGGCTCATGTCTCCTTTCAGAGCAACCATCTCCGAGAATGATAACACCCACTTTACTCATTTACTGTGGACTTGTTCCATATGGACAGCAGTCGTGCATGTTGTTGCTGATGGGTAATGGGCGATCAACGAATCAACTGAATGTCTCATGATCCCTTTCTGAACAGTTTGTGCTGGCAATGTTGTTAAAAGGATCCATATTCGTGCTATTTAATGATGACAAATAATGGATATACTCGGCGAAAAGCACCCATTTGTGGCAATTATAGTCTTTTTAAGGTTCCCGTCATTGCAAACCCTGTGCTGACTGTGTCAGTGCTTTGGGTTTGATTATGTTTTAGTACAGGAGCGTCCAATTTAAGGCCCGCGGGCCAACTGCATCCACTGATCTCATTTTAAATGGCCCTTAGTGATTATAAAGCATAATTTAACTTCATATACTTCCTACTGTAATGAACTACGAGTGAAGCGATATACTCTACCTCAAAGGAATAGCCTGGCTCGTCCTATATTTTTATATATGAGGCCTTTTAGCAAATAAAACTGTTATTTTAGTGTATCTAAAATGTAATTTCAATAGTGAGATGGTTAGAAATGGTAGGTGGAAGTTAGTGTGCTGTAAGACGTTTCTGTTCCATCCAAACAATGGCAAAAATGTAAATCCAAAATATGCCATCAGTTAGAATGAAAATTTTCTCAAGGTTGTACGGATCTAAATGCAAGTAAGTAATTTCTGGAAGTTACTTCTCTAACTTTTTTTCATCAATAACTGTCCAGACTATGAATCAATGAAATATTTAATCAGGTTCACTTATAATCAGGTTGTTGTTGTCAGTGGATGACTTGATTATAATGATCACATTCGATAATAATATCAAAAGTCATCTTAACTTGTTTCTGGTGTTAATGGGCTATTTCAAGGTAGGGTTTTGCGGTACGGAAACTTGTAAGAATATGACTAAATACTACTCATTATTATTATTATTATTATTAATAATATTATTTTGAATTCTGCAGTTACTTTTAGGCTTACGCCATGAACAAATTTTAAATTAGGTTTACAGCATTAGTGAAAATTAAGTATTAGTATTTGTCAGTGCTGTTATTATTTAATATGATAGTGTTATATTTTGTGTATTTTTCTCTATTTATCTGCAAAATTGCACTGGTACTCTGCATACCTGGTTGCTGATGCTTCCTAAATGCAGATGTGCAATTTTTCAAACTGTCCCTGAACGCCTCTCCAGCGGCTCAGCAACAAACCGCTGATGCAAAATGACACTATGACATTAACTTTATCTCCATTTTTGACATTTTTTGAGTTGCTCGATGTTGGACACACACACAAAGTCACACGTTTAAGCTGCATATGATGTTGTCTTTTTTATTCAACCAGTTGGCAGGTTGGTATCGAATTATTGGAAATGATTCTATTGAGAACAATATATCATCACTATCACGCAGCACTCCCTGTGTTTCTCACAAAGTCAGAGCCAGCTCAGGATCTCGTAGTGAGCGTGACAAAGGAGGTACCAGATTGGTTGCCATTTACACAAGTCACTAACTTGTTCAGCGGTGCTAATAGACCTTTTCACAGCAGACATTTTGACTTGTCATAGTAGGAGAAGGTGTTGCAGTACTAATTACATTAATAATTGCTCCGTTCCATTTAAATGTCTCAGCAAGCTGTGCCAGTGAGCCGGTATGCACAATAAAAGGCCCCCGGAGCTGCTGACACTTAATGGTATGCAGCCACTGTTAATGTTCATAATGAAGCCTGCGCTTTTCAGGCTACAACGTACCAAAATATCTGCTGCGAGAAAGGTCCCCGGCAGTCAGTAACGAAGGTATGCAGCTGGTAAATTCTCACTTCAAGTGTCTCAAAATTGCGTGAGTTAACAAGTATTGCAAGTGAGTTTCTGCTATTCTTACCTTTCCATTCACTTTATTGCGGTAGAAAGGGAAAAGAGCCAACAGATGCATCAAAAATTCCTTCTTCCCGCGCGCGTACTCCTTCGGTCCCAGGTGTATTTTTACATGTGAAAATCTCAGCAACTCAAACTGGCAATTTTAAAGACAACAGAATCTCATGTAGTTCATTATTTATTCATTAGCTTTTCATGCTTCGTAACCAGATTATTTATAGCACTAAGGGAGTTTTTGGCAGCATAAACCCAAAGATCCGCTCTCTGTTAACCCCCTTTTTCAGTGTGCGTGTGATTTTTGTGTTTCCCTGCCCACATCTATCAGTTCCTCTGTCTATCTGTCACTGTCTGCCCATATCTGTCTGTGTGCCTGTCATCTTATTTGTCTGAGGAGGAAAGGAAACCCACCCACGGTTGTCTGGTCTTGATCTCCGTCGCAACCTAATCCTCACCAATCCGGGAACAGTAGTGCGGCAGTCGAGGCCCACTGTGTTACAGCAGCCTGTCAGCACTGATCACTGGATAGAGTCGCTCCTGTTTTATCGGAGTGGCTTTGATCCACATCTAATGACATCTCCACGTGTGTGTGTGTGTGTGTGTGTGTGTGTGTGTGTGTGTGTGTGTGTGTGTGTGTGTGTGTGTGTGTGTGTGTGTGTGTGTGTGTGTGTGTGTGTGTGTGTGTGTGTGTGTGTGTGTGTGGGTGCGAGCGCGTGCGTGCGTGTGTGTGTGTGTGTGTTTGTGCGCGTGCTTGCGTGCGTGCATGCATATAAGAGATTCAGTATTTATTTTCTTTCTTACTTCATTTAATCCCGAAACACATCTCCAATGTGCAGTCACTTGTTGGTTAGTGTGTGTGTGTGTGTGTGTGTGTGTGTGTGTGTGTGTGTGTGTGTGTGTGTGTGTGTGTGTGTGTGTGTGTGTGTGTGTGTGTGTGTGTGTGTGTGTGTTAGGACTATTAGTAAGTGTGTCTGTGCAAGTAACATCTTTCAGACATCAGCAAATACCAACAATGACACACCTCTAATGTGCATTTGTTTAAGCGTGTGTGTGAAAGAGATTGAGTATTTATTTTCTTTCTTACTTCATTGAATCCCGAAACACACCTCCAATGTGGAGTCACTTGTTTGAAAATGTGCGTGTGTCTGTGAGAGAGAAAGAGAGAGAGAGAGAGCGCTTTTGAGCTTAGAAAGTGTGTGTACGTATGCACTGTGTGTGTGTGTGTGTGTGTGTGTGTGTGTGTGTGTGTGTGTGTGTGTGTGTGTGTGTGTGTGTGTGTGTGTGTGTGTGTGTGTGTGTGTGTGTGTGTGTGTGTGTGTGTGTGTGTGTGTGTGTTGCCCTGCCTGGCAGTAATGAATCCAGTGGTGCTGTTGGCATGAGCAGGGCCATGCTATTAACCTCTCTGCCAGCCAGACTGATCTCACCCTGTCGGTCTGTCTCATCGGCCTAATGACACACACACACACGCGCACACACACATGCACGCACACAACCTAACTGTCCTTTCTAATCAAATTTCCATTGAAGTGAAAAGTATTCTACATTGTCCAATCATCTCTATTCAGAGAGTCAAAAAGCTTTGAGAGAAAATTCCCTTTTCCTTCTCTCTTATTTTATCCCTGCACTCAGTGGAAGGTGCTCTTCAGAACTGCTTCAGTTGTATTAATCTCCATCGGTCCTCTGCAGCCCGGATCAGATTTCACTATATTTCACACTTCAGCTTCAACATGACTTTTATTAGCAGTTTTTTTTCTCACTCTTAACAGTCACACTAACTCTGGACGTGTCCTCTTTGCATAAGCCGACAATAGCAGTGCTGTAGCGGAGTTACGTCATGTCGGCGTCTCCTACGAAACCATCATTTTCGATATAAATCACTTCCCCTTTGAAAGACTTTTTATTTTGCCAGGCCTGCCAGGGGAAGATTTAAAGGCACATTTCAAAGTTTAGGACTTGGGGCACAAGCTGAAAGTGGACTACAAGCTCCGAAATTACAGCTTTGGATGTTCATTTAATGAGTTTTGTGGCTCTGCTGCTCGCCGAATAAAAAGGCAACATGACGTGATGAGGAAGAAATATGACATTAAAAGTGCTGTGGTATTGCTTTGCCAGCGATCGTAAATGTCGTTTAATACCGTGCACGTGTTTGTGTGTGGCAGTGAGAAAACCCCAGCCTCCATAGGAAATCCTTAGAGGAGTGAGGAGCACCTGGCGCTGTCTGTAGTCATAACAAACGACAAGAAGGGATTAAGACTACATTTGTATTTGTGCCAGCTTGTTACACGCACTCCCTGTTCACATTCTCTCTCATAACCGCCGTGTAATGCAGCATCGGCACTTGGCGTGGTTTTGCCCTCGTGAGTTTTTTTTTTTCCTTTTTTTCTCTCTCTCTCTCGCTCTCTCGCTCTCTCCTCTGGAATGCCTCGGCTCATCCATGTGTCCCTCATTAAGGTTACGGCCTGGGACGGGCCTGCGGTAATATCCAACGCACCTCATCCCATCTGTGAGCTGACCGAGGCAGACATAATGTAGAGAGTAGGATGCATTTGGCAAGCCAGAGGACATAAAGTTCGAGGTTTCAGCAGTGCGAGTTCATTAGGCGGAGGACTGCTGGGAGACGGGTGTCAGCCTGCTCGGAGCTAAATTAAGCCCCTTTTAGCCGAGGGACGATCACATGAGTTGGAAAATGACTCAGGGAAAGTTTCTGTCGTCCCACGTCGGGGTGCATTTGCCGTTATTTTCCAATCCCTCCACGAGGGGTTTCACGTTAGCAACCCTCTGACGTCGGTGTAATTGAGTGGCGGAGTGTGTCACCTGCCACCTGCTGAAACATCCTGCTAATTGTACCTGGCACACTCTCCGCACTGCTTTTAATTTCAAGCTGCACTCTCAGCCCTGACCTCGATGTCTCCTTCCTAACTCTTCACGCCATTGGTTGCTTCAGCAGGTGGCGCCGTATGGCCAGCAGGGAATGGGGAGCTACAGCCAGCAGCAGCAGCAGCAGCAGCAGCAGCAGCAGCAGCAGCAGCAGCAGCAGCAGCAGCAGCAAGGTGGGGGGCAGCAGGGAACCCCTCCGTACTTCAGCCCCCCTCAGCAGACCCCACCAGCCCCGGCCCAGAGTTCCTACCTGCAGCCGCGACCACCACTGCAACAGGTACCGGCAGTTTTGTTTTCAAGATGGCTGCATGCAGTTCTACACGTTCGCATAAACTGTGTTTTCCAAATACGGAGAAGCTTTTTCTTCCCATTTCAGTGCCTCATAGTTTCAGCTCTGAAAGCCCTGTTTACACGACGACGTTTTCAAGTGAAAACAGAAATTGATCGCATTTTGGGTATCAATTTACACAACAACGGTGCTTGAAGCCAGTGAAAACGCAAATTTTGAAAGTCTCCCAAGGTGGGAAATTTGCGAAAATACTCCAACTCCATCTTCGTGGAAACCGGGAAAATGAAACTTTCCCAGAATGCTGCTACTGCACATGTGCGCCATAGCCGTGGCAAATAGTTCGTCTGCACATGCGCGAGTCAACAATAGACAATAACGACACTGGCGGCCTCCAGACCGTCGTGACTCCCAGTCCGCATTCTCCTGGAAATTGGTAGTTTTATAGTTAAGTCATCATAATAGCCATCCAACTTGTTGTCTGTCCATCATCTTCAGCGTTTCTGAGAAACTTTTCCCAAAACGCAAAAACCATGCGTTTTCACTTGAAACGTTGTCTCTCAAACAGAGCCAAAGTGAGTGCTGCGCTTGTGCATGAAATCCTGCAAAGCTACCGAAACATCGGCTTTCCTGGATGTGTATTTGTAGTTTTTTGACTCGATGCTGTGATCAACTGGAGCACTACAACCAGGAATTACTGTGCAAAACTCACCAAAAACTCCAGTCGTAACCACGTCTGCTCTACGTGCCGTGTGCATGGAATGGAAATGGTTTCTGTAACCCAATAAATACACATGAATAAATACATCCCTCGCAGAAATATGCATGTTGCCTATCAGATGGAGCATCAAGAAAAAAATTGAAATGTCAGCGGAAAAGGGATTTCATACTAATCTTGTTCCATGTGTTGTAGTTGAATATTTTAGCGGTGCCGAGATTGGAGAGAACATCTTAAAGGATAAACTGTGTGTGTGTCAGTGTGTGTGTGTGTGGGTGTGTGTGTGTCGGTGGTCCAACATGCCTGGTCTAAGGATATGATTCCTTCGCATTATTCATGTGAGGTGTTTTAGATAAATCTCCCTATGTTTCAAAATGTATTCATCTTTTGGCTCACACACACACACACACACACACACACACACACACACACACACACACACACACACACACACACACACACACACACACACACACACACACACACACACACACACACACACACACAGAGCATGTGTAATGTAATGCATCGTCACAGATTGGACAGTCACAGTATATAAACACACATTGTACGTTTTCAGTGATCACAAGCTCGAAGTACGAAGCCAATCCTCAGAACAACAAAGGGCCTGTTCCACAGATACGCATCGAGACTTGTCCTGCCAAGTTTCAGCGTGATGTTCTGTGGGAGATTTCCATCGGGAAACCGAGTTCAAGCGGTTGTTCTTTTGAGTTGAGTGAAGGCCGCCCATGTGTTTCCCATCCGCTCTGCAGCCAGAGGGATCCGTCAGGCTACGTGGAGGGACTCTGGCTCGCAGCCCTGCCCCGGATCACTACAGCAGAACAAAACGGAGCGAGAGAGAGAGAGAGAGAGAGACAGAGACAGAGAGACAAGACAGGAGAGATTACCGCAACAGAACTGGACAGGAAATAATGGATCAGATAGAGAAGACAAGGCAAATCTGAGCGGATGAAGGATTGGTGCTTTGAGCGTTGCTGCGAACTCTTAACTATCAAGGCAGATAAATTCATGCTCCGGTTCATCAATATTGGCAAAATGAGTTTATATCCAGTCAAAATACACAGGCGAGCGAGGCAACAAGGAAAACTGTCATGTATTTTTAGCTCACTTTACAGTTGCCGGTTGGAATCAAGGAAAGGAACAAGGACCTGTATAAATGTTACCAAACTATTCTAGTCTATCTTGCCGGTTGCTGTTTTCAATAATTTGAATCGCTTTTTCCAACCAGGGAACCTTCTGTGATAAAAATGCTGATAATCTACACTAATAACTAAAACACAGTTTGTATCAGACTTCAAAAGAAAGACACATTATCTCTAAGCTTCTTTTCTAGAACATAAACTCTCCTACAGAACAGCATGAAGCGTGTCTTTGGATGGAGGGACAGCAGTTATTGACTTTTCCATTAAACAATCGATGACTGGTTCAATAAGGTCACACTCAAAGTAATGGTGTCAGACAATCTTTTCCCAAGATAAAATATTTGAAGAAAAACTTACATAAATTTCGGGACAATGAGCACCGTGTCCCAGACTTAGTTGTAAACCTCACGGGAACCGATGAACTATTTTTAGGAGTAAATTGTGGAGTTGGATGTGTTGGTGGAGGATGTTATCAATCATGTTATCGCATCTAGATGTGGTACAACACAGAAAATATGGTGTAACAAAAGCTGTGGAGAGCCAGCTGATGAAATGCCTCTTACCACAATAACAGCAGCAACTCTGTTGAAGGCTGAAGTTTTGCACTTCCTTTTTAAATATGTTAAAAAAAAACAACAACAAAAAACTCCACCCATAAACAATGGAAAGCGTTTTGAGAGGTAGTAAATCACATCGAGTGTTAAACATTGATCTATTTGCATAAGCTCCTCCCTGTGTAATGCTCGAGCCAGGACAATATTCAGAGGGCGTGTATTGCACGTCGTCCACGCTGCATCCTGTTATTTATATACGCACAAACTTACACACACAAATGTACTCATGTACATTACGTGAAACAGGAAGTTTTATAATGGATAGGTCTCTATTGATGCCTCTTTTCTTTCCCCTATTTCCAAAGGTGCACCCAAGTGACGTACAGTGCAATATTTCCAAACGTTATTATTTATTTATTTTTATCTCGGTCCCTGAATGCACTATCATAGGCTCCCGATATGCTCGCAGGCTTACTTAGCGTCTGCAGGAGCTGATGCCATTTGGCACTGGTGGAGTTTTGTCTGTCAAGGTAGTTATACTGTGATTTACTGAGATGTAGTTAAACCTTCCTTTAGACAGACTTGAATATTGAGCGCACCAAGACAAATAGCCAAGCAAAAAGCCATTGTGAGCACAAAAGCAGGTTGTCAAAAAAAAGGAAATCGTCAGTCTTAGCATAGTAATTTTCATACTGAGTGAACGTTTTTTTTTCAGCCCTCGCGCCTTTTGTCTCACACTGAAAAAGCACTTACTCTTGTTTCCTCACTTAACATGCTCACGCACACAGACTGTGCAGCCCGCTGAACAAACATTATTCACTCTAACTAGGAGAGGCTGAGATCCATGGCCACGTTGACATTTTGTGACAGTAATGGTGTGTTTTCATCATCGCTGATGATGTGGCGGCAATTGACCCATGCTGACATTTATATAGCAGGTAGTCCCGTGCGAGCGCTCCGATTGGCCACGGCCCCGCTTCACCTGTGCTGATAGGCCCCGCGTCGGTTGCCATGCCAACCCGGTGCGGTGACCAAGGAGCCGGCTTCCCCCTTCTGCTTTTCATTGTCATGCATGCACGCCACTTTAAGGGGGAACGTTTCAATCAGCGCACACGCTTGTTAGTGCCGCATAAAGGAGCCTCGGCGTGTTCGGCAGCAGTGATGCATCCTGCTGTCTTCACCTGTAATCAAGAGATCCTTCCCATGTCCCACGGCGCCCGTGTTTAATGTATGTCCAGGCCGCGCAGCAGGAGATGCTGGATGTCCACACCTCCAGGTTTCTATAAAACCATCAGCACCGTACTGAGCTGAATCCATGTGTTTTCATCTTGGTGAAGAACACCTGTCTCAAGCCTTTTCTTCACATTACAACATTCTGTAATATGAGTCTGCTAATGAAGTAGAGCAGCTTGTCCTGCTTTACCATGGCAGTCCAATTTATAGGAAACTCACCACTCACTCTGTTGAGACAAAGATAACTAGCAAAAGTGGAAAGGCTGCGGAAACGTTGTAGTTTAATAAAACCTGCATTACAATTTCAGAAATTGTGCTTGATTCCAAATACAAAAAAAAATTATATTTAATTGCTTTGTCAGTGGCATTCATTTCATTTCATTTATGTATAAAATAACAGCATTCAGAGCACAGCTCTCATAAATAATCATATATAGAGACAAACAATACAATAGTAAACAAATATTGCTTGAAAGGGAGATTTAAAGTGATAAATTAAATGAAAAATAATACTGAGTGTACCTAGTAGCAACTTATTTTTCAGTAGCAAAGTAAATCACATGGTGTTGATTATATTTATGCATCTGTAGTTTTTATTGGTCCCCCGGCTAGCACAGTTGGTAGAGCATGAGACCCACAATCTCTAGGTAGTGGGTTCGTGTCCCACGCCGGGTGCCACCTTCCCGTGGGCTCACCACCTGCAGGAAGGTTCTTAAATGGTGCATTGTGATCTGGGTGACAGTGCTCAGACTGTCACCCCCGCGACCCGGAAACGGATAAGCGGAAGAGAATGAATGAATGAATAGATTTTATTGGTAATACTGTGACTGCACAATGTCATAGACAGGAAAACCACCAGTTAACATTTCATCTTATACTGATTATTTGTCAATATTTGGTTTAGGATTTAGGATTACGTTCTCATTTTATATAATTTTATGGTCTACAAACCTTTTTTGGAGTATCTTGGTATGTATGTTGGTCCTTATTTCTTATTTTATATAACTTTAGTAGTAATAACCTTTTTTGTATATATTGGTATATATCTTGGTCTCAATTTCTTAGTGTATTTAAATTTAGTCATCTTTTTGTATACCTCTATATGTTGGGTTTATTTTCCTGGTTTGTTTTACCTTAACAGTCAACATGTTTGTATGTATTAGTGTGTATATTGGTGTTATTTTATATATGTGTTTAGCTTTAGGAGTCTACATAGCCTTTGTGTACATATTGCTATATTTAGGGTGGAGGTGGCTCAAATATTATTTGTCCACCTTTTGAATTTCTGTTATGATCCTCCATTACTGGTATTGAGTAATAAACTGGAGGTGGGTTTTTGTCTATAGTACAGCATGGAGTTACAACAGTTTCATCAGGACTCACAAATCCAAAGTCCAAGCTCTTACTTCTTTCTGACAGTTTATGTTTGAGTAATTACTGCAAGTACACAATATTGATCATTAAAAACCATGACATTTTGCACATAACAAAAACAAGCCAGAGCGCTGGCATTAAGACAAAGTTAATTGTCCATCGATTGAGCGAGAGAGGAATTTGGAGAGGGAAATAAATACCAGAAAATACCAGAATACATTTAAATAACAAAGAAACGAGGTCCCTGTCTTTGATTTTGGATCCAAGAGGTAAACACGAGTATTGAACTCACACTTGCAGTTGGAAAAGACGACAAATAGCAGATTGTGTGTGCTTTCAGCTCAGCTCTGTATTGCTTTCATTCCTCTGTTGTGATATGAGTGTGTGTGTGTCTTTCTATCGGTTTCGTTTTTTTTGTCCTGAATGTGTGTGTGTGTGTGTGTGTGTGTGTGCGTGCGTGTGCGTGTGCACTAATCAGCCGAGTGTGCTACAGCAATTCTGAGCTGTGAAAAGGTCAAACAGTGACCTTTGTCTGTGATTCTGGGCCGAAATGAGACATGATGCGAGCCGCACCGAACGGATTACACGCACACACGCGTACACACAATTGCTAGCGCACGCCAGATTAGGATGTCATTGTGGTTTTGACCCTTGTTTTTTGACCCCGCATTACTCTGAGAAATCCAAGCTGAAAAGTTCTTTATTTCCCTCTTCCGGCACTCTCCGCAGTTCCTCTCCCCCTCCACTCCACTCCCATTAACCCTCGCCAGAGGACATCCTCCAGCTGATGGAACCATTCCAGCTGCCTTTGACATGGAATTTGCTCCGCAAACCGACCGCTATTAGCTGGTTTTGTAACAAATCGAAGTGAAAATGCTGCTTTTCTTTGAGTCTATTGCACTGCTGTGACCTCATCTGATTGCGAGGAGCAATGCAGGCTAAAAAGACATTTCTAAGACATCAAGGCTGGTGCACACAATAAAAAAAAAGCAAAAAAAACCAGTAAAAATATATATAATATCTCACATCAGGCAAGAAGTAGTCTTTTAAAAAGCTAAATGTGGGTGGCTCTGAATGCCTTGGGTGTTTGCAAACACCAGATATTTTTTTTTTATATTCATGATTGTGAGTTGTACTTGGAGGAGTTATACTAACATATACACCACATTCATTTACCTCATATACATTTACTTTATTTATTATTTCCATAAAAAGATGTAGCTGTAGTTGATTCGACTGGTAAAATTGGAAGTTCTTCAAAGTAATAATAATAATAATAATAATAATAATAATAATAATGTGAGAATGGCGTCCGCTTTCCTTGAATTATAGTTTGAACAGACCCTATAAATATCACGACCCTAATGGCTGTTAGCATCACTTACAGCGTGAGACAAATCGCTCCGAGAGGAGAAGATTGCTGCCCTTTCTTTCTCTTGATGGCCACATTACACTTGACGCAGACCAGATGAAAAGCGTGATATTTTGTTACTGTCTGATACATTCTGCCTCATAAAAAACAGAAACGAGTGCGCCATAATTTCAAGAATTTGGAGATATTTTTTTACGGCGTGTTTGCTTTATTGGGCAGTATACAGCAGAGTGTGACCGGAGAGTTTGGAGAGGACAAGGGGACGGGCTCTGATCGGCTTTTATGTCCCAATTTGATGCTTATGGAAAAAAATGACATGTAATTGTACAGTGTCGCTTTAAGTGCATGGCGAGTATACCACTCCATAGTATTTCAGGGAATGGTGGAGTTGTCAGAAATTGACTGCTGGGTAAGGAAGTAAGGAAGTCATTCCGAGCAACATTTATTCCCAGTTAAAAAAAAAACAAAAACCAGCGGTTCTCCTTTGTGAAGCCGATTCCAAATCCTCTATTGACTTTAACTATTTCCTCTTCCTGTCTGAGAGTGGGCTCAGGGGAGCGCCGCTTTGGCACAGATGAACTCTCGGCTGATTGGAGGAGACACGCTCACTTTACAGAGACCTACATGGGAGGAAGCCGATTCGGCGGGTTCGAAGCTGCACAGCAATGCTCTCGAGCTGTACACACACTGAAACACACTCAAAATCAAACAGTGGCCACTCTCTGACCGGCGAGTCAGTCTTGTTTTTTAAAGAGGTACTAAACGCCACAGCTGCTATCGTTAAAAACGATGATGTGTTACTTCTGCTCCGATTCCGAAAACTAAACAAAAACTGGCCTTTTGTAGTTTAAATGATTTCCTGTTCAGGATCATTTTAACTTCTGCATGTCGATACTGTGATATGCAGTATGTGTCTCTCTAGTTGACTCATCTTCCGTTAGCAGACTAGAAAATGGATGGAGCTGAATGTATTTAAAAAAGCCATGTAGAGCAGCTCTCCCAACACTGGATAACTACGCGCTGAATGTTTTCAAATTTTCGTTGGCGTCAACCTTCCTCTGTAATCTCATGGGCAGAAAGAAAAAATATGATTGCGGACGTCCCCGTTAGAAATGTTTAACCCTTTAACATCTTCTCACAGAACAAAGGAATGAGGAGGTTTTTTTTTAAGATTTACCCAGACCCAGACTTGTTACACAACACTCAGGCTCTTATTAAGTACAGACACAGAATTTGAAATAGTCACATTTCAAATGGAAACTTTTCAAAAATTCCATCAAGTATTAACAAACTTTTAGATAAAATGAAAGTAAACTTTTTAAAACTTAAAACTTTTTAACAGTATATGTATGACATCCAGTTCTGAAAAAGTGATATTTAGAAATAAAAAAAGATCTTGCTTTTCCCTGTGGTTTCTTCACAAATGCCCGCTTGGCTCTTGGGTACTACCACACAATATGCATAAAACACAGTGTTACTTCCATTTGTTCTTTTACTTCAGTCTGAAGCCCCCTCTTGATGGAGATGCCTTGTTATTCATGAAACTAAGGGGCCGTCCACACGAGAACGCTGGTCCTCGTAAACACGAGGCGGTGTTGTAGAAGCCCGAAAACATATATATATTTTTTTTTGTTTTGTTTTTTAAACATGGGCCACAGAATGAAATTCTAAAACCCCGGCTCCGCTGTAAGGTGTGGACCGCAAAGACCATCATCTTTCGAAAAACGATGATGTCATCACCCCCCCTCACCCCCCACCGCGGTCATCTAATAACCACAACAATCAAGGACTACCAGCTCTAGTCGCACTGCAGAAGCTACTTGTGTAGCTCGTGTGGATGTGGCCTAAGTTCACTCTACCAGGGTTCACCTCCATCCTTCCTCAAGCTGGAGCTTTTGCCTCTGTGCAACACAGGTGCAAATCCTTGGGCGGAAATGAACCCCCCCAACCCCGCACCCCTGCAATAAATGATTTATTGATACAAAGACACTGTTTCCAAAAAAAGACTCAAATTAAACGTGTAGTATCTAATGCGAATGGTGGATTTTCCTACATGGAGGCTTGTATACCAGTTGTTTTTTTAACATGGAGATGTATTAGAGACATATCCACAACATGCCCCCCCGGCTCTCTCTCCACTCCTGCCCACTTGTTGGCATTTCTCCGCAGTGAGCAGTGGGTGGAGTTTGACTCCGACCTGGGGATTCGGTCTGAACTTTCCTCTCACTTTAAAATGGCACTGTCAGTCCGTCATGTGTGTCTCCTCACTGATGGATTGTGGTTTCGGTTTGACAGATGGAAATGTTCACCACCCCCGAAACGTTAAATTGTTTTTCTGTAAAACTTTGTTAAAGACAAAAAAAATGCCAAGTTGTGGTACGCCAAGAAAATAACCCTGTTTTCATAGTTGTGGTCATGCACAGTTTTAGATAATAATGGGTGTTTAAATGTTATGTTTGTTTGTTTGCTTGTTTTTATTTTTTCCATGTGTAAAAAGCAGGGATAGTCATATTCTAAAAAACTATTTTATGTTTAAGTGAGTGTTGAAAAAGCACCAAATCACCATGTTTGGGAAAGATAAAGTAACAGCTGGGATCAACTTCAGATGACCCGAACTTTCATTGCATATTGGGTGGCCGTCTACACAACAACATTGGTCACAGCAACTGAAAAGGCAACTTTTTGAAAAGGCTCAGACTCCGACCGTGTAGACAGCGATTAGATGAACAACAACAACAATGGCGTCCTCCAGAGTATTCATGACTCCACGGTCCATATTCTATTGGGACTTGGAAGTTTGATTTATAAACCTTCCACATATAAAGTGGAAAGTAACACATCACACTTTAGAAGTGATTGTATGTGATCAGCCGCGAGGTGGCAGTGTTGTTATCTACCTTCATCTATTTCCTGCAAAGCAGTTGGCGAACAAGCATCTCAATACATTCAACTACAGACATAAATCCAGCCATCATTTCAAACTTGATGCAATGTCTCGGTTGATGTCCACACTATGTCAAACACCCCTGTGAAGATATATCGATAGAATAAGCGCACAATGTCCCAGTTTGCACTTCGATCTGCATTTATCTCCGTCTGAGGGATTTTGTCGAGCGGTTGAAGAATCATAAATGTTTATCACACAGTCCTATTAGGCTAAGATGGTTATTTTGTACACTCTACTCACTCTTGAATGTGTGAAATGATAGTATTTCTTGTGTCTACCAGAAACTCCATTGCAGGCAGTATAAAAACAATAGGGTGCCCACATACTGCTCACATCGATCGGTTCCTATATTGCTCTCCACTTCCAGCGTGTCATTTCCTCTATCCTGTCTGTCACCTCGCCGCCCCCGACTGGCTGCAGCAGCAGGCCCTTTCTCTCTCTCTCTCTCTCTCTCGCCCCCTGCCTCACCCGCCCTCCCCCCACACCCTCCGCCAACCCCCGCTTTTAATCACACCAGGTTAATTAAAAGGCCATCGTGCCTTTCTGCTGCCTGCCCCCCTGGCTTTATTACCCCCTTGTTGTATACTTGCTCTACTGCCTCAGTCGTCATGGCTGCCTCCAGCCCCCCCCCCCCCCCCCCCCCCTCCCCAAACACACACACACACACACACACACACACACACACACACACACACACACACACACACACACACACACAAGCGCGTGCACTTTCAATCATGCGGAAATGGGAGCTCACCTTGGTGATGGCAGGGAGGTTGAGGGTACAAAACAGAGGAAATGAGAGACATGAAGGTGTGTGTGTGTGTGTGTGTGTGTGTGTGTGTGTGTGTGTGTGTGTGTGTGTGGTGTGGGTGTGGGTGTGTGTGTGTGTGTGGTGAAGGTGTTGCCTTGGTGCGGTATGGGTGGGTGGGCGGGGCACCCAAAGTTCAATGTCATTAATTGGTCACCATTTGAATATTAAGTGAAGAACTCTGTTAATTAACAGGATAATAAAAGGGCTGCTGGCTGGAAGGGGGTGGACAGAAAGAGGGAAGGAGTGAGGGAGGCTCGACTGTGGAAATGGAGGGCATATGGCGAGATACAGAGGGAGCGGTAGAGGGAGAGAGCGAGGGAGCGAGGCTGGGTGCGAGGTGATAAGAGGGAGAGAGAGACGTCCGTGGGTAAAGGTCTGGCAGTGGTAATTTGCGGAGAGCCGCGTTAATTGTCATAACCTTTTAAATGGCAGAGTTTATCGGAGTCCTCTAAATGTCCCTGCGTATCGCCACGGCAACCCTAGGCCTGCCGCTCTCTGATTGGCTGCCACTGACAAGCACTTAAGCTTGATGAGTTTTCAGGCAAAAACTAAATGATAAAATTGAAAAGGAACAAAATTATATATAAAGTGTATACAGTACAACTGTGCGTAGTAGTGGGTCCGTACGCGTCTGAGACAATGTTTTTAATTTAGTGTGTTTTTTACCTTCACATTGACTGACACAAGCTAATTGCTCGGCCAGAATCCGCCACTGTTTTTTTTTTCTCTCTCTCCCTTTTTTCCCTTTTTTGATTTATGTTTGTTTTTCTACAGCCGAGCTGCAATTCAAATGCAAATGAACGAGAACAGGAGAGGTGTTTTTGGAACGGTTAGGACAATCATAATGGCTCAGGAAAAAAAGGAGGCCGGTAGTTAGCGGCACAACACCCTAGGGGCCTCATTTAGCTGCCATTTGTTAGGAAATGCCGCTACATTTGTTCCTGGATACAGACTTCACAGACTGAAAGAGAAAAAGAAAACACCAAAAAGAAGAAAAAAAAATGTCACAGTCAAAGTCGAGCTCACCAGCACGCCGCTATCGTTCCTCCGTGCGCTTGCAAAAAGTCATGTGGGTGTACACCGGTTTGGGTGGATGTCCTCTTTATGTGTGTGCCAAGGCAATTGAAGTGAATGGGCGAATGGGGGTGGGTGGTGACAGGGACTTGCAAAGAGTGTGTGAAGTGAAGATGGTACAAAGACGGGCTTTTATTTGATTAGCCTGTGAAGAGGAATATAAGAATGAAAGCACTGGCGGCGGCATCTGCAGCTAGCGCTGTTAGCTTCATCTGACATCATCCCCGAGGAACGGCCGGATCGCACACTGCTGCGAGCGTCTTACTTCCTTTTGGTGTGCATATGAGTGTGTCCTGTGTTTGTGCGGCCATTGCTCACTGTGTGTGTGCACCGCTGCCTGTGTGTGTGTCCTGTGTTGGAGCTCTGGTCCTCTCTTGTAGTCTCTTTGTGCTAAAGGTCAGGGGGATTGCTGAGATAGAATCCAATCTGAAGGACACAGCACTAGAACAGGCCCCGCTACAAATGGACCCATTAGAGTTGGCTGGATGCACACAGAGCCACACACACTGCTCACAGATACATAGTCACACACACACACACACACACGCACACCACACACACACACAAACACACACACACACACACACACACACACGCACACGCACATGCACACGCCGCTATGGCACTTCTAATGGTCACCTTTTTCTGTGATGGTAATAATAGGCTCCAGTCTAGAATAAATGCACGTCATTTACATGTAGCAGCAGTGACCAGAGTAGGGATTGCCCTATAATACGTGTACAACATTCGTGGAATGAACAGTCTTGCGCGACAAATATCCTCAAATGGATCAAAAGATGTAAGTGTCCAAAAAGAAATAAAAACAAGAAACCAAACATTGATTTGCCACGTTTCTTTTATTTTATTTTTTAGAGCGTGGCCTCATTCACTCTTGCCGCTGATTGTTGCTTCAATTACGGCACACTCGGTCTGATTGGTGCGAGCACGTGTGTGTGTGTGTGTGTGTGCGCGTGTGTGTGTGTGTGTGTGCGCTTGTGTGCGTGTGTGCATGTCAGAACCAATATCTGTGTCTGTGTGAGAACGTAAGTGTGATGAATATGCATCCTCCCCACCCCCCTTCTTGAAACATGGAAGCTTTTTGCTTTGTTTTATATTTTCTTCAGTGTGGGGGTGTCAAACACATTTTCATTCAGGAGTGTATGCAATCAAAATGCTTTTATTTTTGCAATTATTACAGAAAATTACAACAATCTCAACATAATGCCAACTTTAATGAAACCTTCTGGTGCAGAATACAGTGAAATGTCAAAAAGAGCTATGTTTTCTTTGAAATTTGTAACATTTGCTCAGTGGTTTTTTTGAGCCACAATGGAGGTTCTTCTGGTCCACTTTTTGCCCCTGGGCTTTATATTTGACACCACTGCTTTAGAACAAATCGTATGATGGGATTCATCCACAAAGCTGTTTGGGATTCAAGATTCAAATGCTTTATTGTCATTGTCATAGATTTGCATCAATACAATGAAATGGGGCAAAGCAGCAGTAAAAAAAAACAAAAAAAAAACAAAAAAAAAAAACATCTCATGCTCAGAAGATTCTTCATCCCGCCAATTACATTTTTTTGTAAACTAAGAAAAAAGTGGAGGTTAAAACAATTTTCCTCCATCAAAACACATTTTTCGAACATCCTTTATTCTAAGTTTAATGGATGCAAATTAAAATTATTTAAAAAGGTATCACAGTTGTAGCAGTTGCTATCTATATATGAATACTTACAAGATATAATTAAAAGCCTCCAGCGAGCACAATTAATGGATGCAAACTGCCATTAAGTGTAATATATTGTATTATCAATGAGAAACGCATTAAGAACTTTGACATTCAAACAAATCCCTGCTTCAGACCGATCTAATTTATTTTCTAATTGTCTTTTCGTTCATCAACAACTTGATCAAACATACATGAACTGAGGCATTATAAAACACTGATCTGGTGAAAATCATGAGCAAGTCTCACATTCAGATAAAAATCACTGCTTCATGTCAGACAAAGTATTTTTACTGTGGTTCCAGCTTCTATGTAGGGATCCCTCACACACACACACACACACACACACACACACACACACACACACACACACACACACACACACACACACACACACACACACACACACACACACACACACACGGGCAGAGATGTTTAAAACACACTGTGGTACAGACACGTTGCGTCACATTGTTCTCACCTCACATCGCCTGAACATATCAAAGCTTTACACGTGGACATCTGAGACTCCCGCTACTCTGGGGTGACTTGGCAGGGGGAGGTGGTCATGCACGCTTGTGTTTATGGTGGTGAGGCTGTGTGCGTGTGCGTGTGTGGGTCCGTGCGTGCGTGCGTGCGTGCGCGCGTGTGTGTGCGTGTGTGTGTGTGTGCGTGTGTGTGTGCTGCAGCGGATATGGGCCCCTCTCTTAAAGACATGCAATTAAGCTTAATTTTTAATGAATATTAATGGCATTAGCGTCAGATTTTGTGGAGATGTGCATCTGCCAACGTGCAGGAAAAAGGAGGGTGTGTGTGTGTGTGTGTGTGTGTGTGTGTGTGTGTGTGTGTGTGTGTGTGTGTGTGTGTGTGTTGAGGGGGGTGCAAATTCATTTGGTAGTCATGAGAAGAGGAGTGCAGACGAGGAGCAATGGGGGGATGAGGGTGGTGGTATTGATGAGGAGAATCAGGGTGGAGGAAGATAGAGGAGGAGGATGGAGAAGGAGATAGGGAAATGGGACGGATAAAGAGGAAAGAGATGGAGTGGATGAGGGTTTGGAGGAGGAGGAGCGACGCACAGGTGGGGCGTGTAGAAGGAAGGACGAGACTGGACATGGAGGGGGGAAAAAATTACAATAATTAGGACAAAAGAGAGATAAGGAGGAAGTCATTTTGCTCTTCTGATAAAGCAAAGCAGGACATTGGATAATAACAATAAGAAAGACTTAAGCAGGATGAGGCTGGAAAGAGACGTTGCCGTCAAGTCAGGTCAAAAACTGTGGAAGGTGCATGAACCAAGACCTTGAGTGACTTATTTACAACCATTAACAGGAGAGTGTTGGTGTCCTTTTGATATAAAGTGGTCCAGCGGATTAGTGGTTTGTGTGGGGCGGGTCTCCAGAGAGATTCAGGGGAGAAGACAGTTCCAGAAAAAAATCTCTGGGTCAGGGGGAGGTCTTCTCTTCAGGGTTATAACAAAGCTGTTATCACATACACAGACACACGTACACGGATGTCATCGCAAATATGTGGAAATTTCAAATCTTTTACAGATTTAATCCAAGTTGTTATCAGTGTTCCAGAAAAAATCTCTGGGTCAGGGGGATGTCTTCTCTTTAGGGTTATTACTGTTAATGTGAAGAAAAAAAAGTTTTTAGTGGAATTGAGACATGAGACTGTTAGTGATTGACACCCCATCCCTCCATCCATCCATCCTGGAACTGATCCAGGGCACATACTGGGTATACAGGTGACCAGTAAAGACATTTCTCCATATTTCAAATTTGCATCTAACAAGCAAGAGAAGAGATCAGCGTTTTGTTGTAGCTGGCCCACTCGTGGGTGGTGAATCCACACACTTGCACAGAGAACAATAGACTCTAAACATCAACAATTGCGAGTAAACAGACATTTGTAAGAACAGGCAACCAAGTTGCATTGCTATTACGGGTGACTCAACTATAAAACCACAAAGTCCCCGGAGAATAGGGACGGGGAGTCATGACACTCTGGAGGCAAACGCTGTTGTTATTGTCCACCTACTCGCACATGTGCAGAAGAACTGTTTACTACAGGTGTCGTCCGCATGCAAAGTAGCAGCATTGTCAGAAAAGTTGCGTTTTCGACTGTTTCCATAGAAACAGAGTTGGGGCTTTTCTAAAAAGTTCCACCTCGATAGCCTTTTTTTAAAGTTGCAATTACAGTGACTCCAAACACTGTTGTCGTGTAAACGGAAATTTCCAACTGTGGTGTCCTTCTCCTTCTGGCGCCCCCTCAGAGCGTCACACCGGCTGGCTTGCTGTCATGCCTCTTGCATGGCTCTTTTTCTCCTCTTTTTTTAAACTTTGGAAATCATGCAAGCAAAGCCAAGCAACATTAAAAACCCTCCACAACCTACTTAAATGAGGTGTGAGCCCAACATAAAGGAAAGTGTCGTGTAGGTTATGTGTCACGATTACTCTTTTGCAATCTTTTGTGACCGAGACAGCTAAAATTGTAGCTCGAGCACGCGGCGTTTGACCTGCTTTTTCCGCGAAAAAGAAAATTTCCCTGCTGGGTTAAACAATATAAAACACACAGACAATGTAATGCAACCATGCAGGTGATTAAATTACAAGTCGGACGATGCAAGCTACTTTA